>NW_021318505.1:360846-362590 GCF_001605985.2 Dendrobium catenatum | reverse complement strand
ATTCTTTGTGCTTCATCCTTGGGAGGTTCTTGGGTGGTCTACTTCAATAAAAGATCTGGGTTCTCTGCCTGCTTCAGGCAGAAGCAAAAGGAGTTAGTTTTCTGCCGCACCGGGGTTGGTGAAAAGGAGTCTGTTGTAAAGGTTTCTCCGCCTAGCTGTAGGAGCTAAAGGAGAGACACTTAGTTAGTGCAATACTCATATAGTGCCTCCGAGGAGTGGATGTAGGTCAAGGATTGAATGAGTCACTATAAATTCGATATAATCTTTCTTTGTTTTTCTTTTGCGTTTATTTTTCTACACTTTGATTTCTGTTATGATTTGGTTTTAAGTTTTGTTGTGCTTTTCCAAAAGAATTGTTTTTTAAAATATCAATTCACCCCCCTTCTTGGTTAGCCTTGGGCTAGTTTTTAAGGGCTTAACATCCCTAACGAACTTTCAGTGGACACTAATTCTTGTTGGTCTGAAAGCGATGATGTTGCCTTAGTCACTCAGTAATTCAAAAAATTTCTATGGAAAAATCACCAGCACCATAAAAAATGGAACAAAGGTAAGGGTGGCCAAAATTATATAAGTTTTTCTGGTCTGAATCACTTTGAATGCAGGAAGCCAGAACACATTATAGCTGATTGTCCTACACTTAAGGATCACCCAAGCATGGAGAAGGGTGAGGAGAAACCAAAGTTCATGAAGGAAAAGAAGAGGTCTACAAGGCATTCTAGGCATATTCTACATCTGACTCGTATGAGACTGAAGCTAAAAAGGAGATAATAAACCTTTATTTGATAGCAGGCAATCAGCTTGCTCAGTTTAATCAAGAAGAGTTATGCAAACTAACCTATAGTCAATTACTTGAAGTTTTTGAATAAATTCATGCATCATATAGTAAAATTAAGAAATCACATGCTAGTTTGAAATATGAGTTTTTAAATTAGCAAAAAGAATATGAAGTTTTGCTTAAAGATCACACCTAAATTGATAAAAATCATATATCATTACTTTATGAGTTTGATGAGTTAAATAAAAAGCATTATGAGTTGGTTATTAAGCATGATTAATTAAAAGCATCCCATATGACACTTGAAATGATTTTAAAATATATATTGCTGAATCTGAACATAGGGAGAACTATTTGAGAGTTGATAACACCATTTTAGAAAGTGCTAACTCGAGGTTTAAAGCTGAATTTAATGCACTTGAGAAAAATAGGAATACACCCACACCTGATCCAAAGCCAAAAGTTTTGAAACCTAGGAAGAGACACTATAACCCGAGTAGATTAGTAAATCCTTTTCTTGGTGTTAGTTGTTTTTAATGTGGCATGCTAAGACACATTTCACACACTTGCACTATTCACCATAGTTCACATTGGGTGTGTAGACCCAAATTGCATGATTCATAGCATAACACACATGCATTGCATTCTTCTTTTCATTAGAAGGAACCCAAACTTGTTTGGGTTTTTAAATCCAATGTTTGATGATTTTATAGGTGTTCTATCATAAAAGACCTCGTGAGAGCATGTGGTACCTAGATAGCAGAGCCTCATGATACATAATTGCATAAAGTTGTTACTTAATAAATTTTGATTTATATAGTTTTTTTATCTATTACTTACTGTTATTTTCTATTCTTTCTTTTTAGTTTTGAGTGTTGGTTTTTTTATTTTTATTATTATTTTGTATATTTTAATCTCTGATGTTCTTAATTTTCTTTCAAGTTTTTCTTTTTGGTCATAGCTGAAATG
>NW_021318505.1:355307-360746 GCF_001605985.2 Dendrobium catenatum | reverse complement strand
TATTTTGATATTGAATCCATTGTAGAATATTGTGTCGGCCTCTCGAGACCATACTTTATTCTCAATGCAGTATTCGATTACAAAATATGAGAAATCAAAATCTGCGTGGTGTGACATAAATTTTCCCACCAGTACCTAGACAGAAGAGCCTCATGATACATAATTGCATAAAATTGTTACTTAATAAATTTTGATTTATATAGTTTTTTAATCTATTACATGATGTTATTTTCTATTCTTTCTTTTTAGTTTTGAGTGTTGGTTTTTTTATTTTAATTATTATTTTGTATATTTTAATCTTTGATGTTCTTATTTTTCTTTCAAGTTTTTCTTTTTGGTCATAGCTGAAATGATATTTTATGCCTTATTTTTTGTTTTTGAAAATTTGTAATCAATGTTTGACATCCCTAAATATGTTACGGGGAGAAACACATTTGATTGTTTCCCTTCTTCTAACTTCTTTTAGTGGTGTAATTTTTTTCTAAACAACAGTCTATCTCAAATTAATAATTGGACTTTACTTTTGAGATCTTTTCTACCTTGCTATAGTAATCAATCTTATATATATTTATATATATATATAATGTTCAAAGTCTTTATATTACTTTCATAATTTTGTAATCTTGTCGTTGCATTTATCATATGAATTTGATACTATTTTATGGTTCATTCTTCCTTATATTAGAGAGTGAATTTTTCTTCTCTAATATCTGTAAGATATGCTTATAACTAAGAATATTTAAGAGTTTTGAAAAGGATATAGCTTACAAAAATGTCAAGGTTGCTATAGTAATCAATCTTATATATATTTATATATATATATAATGTTCAAAGTCTTTATATTACTTTCATAATTTTGTAATCTTGTCGTTGCATTTATCATATGAATTTGATACTATTTTATGGTTCATTCTTTCTTATATTAGAGAGTGAATTTTTCTTCTCTAATATCTATAAGATATACTTACAACTAAGAGTATTTAAGAGTTTTGAAAAGGATCTATCTTACAAAAATGTCAAGGGTATAAAACGAGCCCAAAAAGAAGAAAAACTGAAAAGATGCGTAATGATCGTAAAAAAATGAAAGATACACAAAGTTTCTCAAAAATTAAAAATGCACAAAGTGTGCTAATCAATTGACAAGAGGCATAAAATGAGCCCACAAAAGGCAAGCTTCCTTCTCTTTCAAACCTTTAAATCTTAGAAGAATCCATGTGTCACTTGATATTTTCAAAGGCATATTTCGAATTTCATGTTTGTGACAAATTACTTTGGTATATTATTCTATAAGTTATTTTTCTAGATCCAAGTTTTGAGTGGATCTCTTCTTCTTATCCAATTAATTTTTTCTGAGTTAGGTCTTTTATTTTCCAAAGATGATTTGTGAGAGAGTACGACCTAGGGCTAACAGGATTAACTATTCTATCATTTTTCATATTTCGATGTTTTTAACTCATTGTTCTTATAAATTTTTAAATCACATGGAGAATTTATCATATTCGTGCCTTAATTTAAAAAAAACCTTTGTTTTCATTCCTCTTGTTATTTTTATTATATTTATTGTATTTTATTTTTATCTCTTACTATTATTTTTTATGTTTTTTGGCCTTCTCTCATCATCTCCATCCATATCCTGAATTTTAATCTTTGGTCACATTATCTTGGATAATATTCATATCATCCTAGATGATACATTAAATCATCTCTAAAATTTCCATCTGTTGGATGATACGACTTCTCTATTTTTTATCATCCTAGATGAACCATTATCGTCCTAGACGATCCATTATCTTCTTGGACGATTTGATCATCTTCTACCTTAATTATTTTTTATCGTCCTGGATGATCCTACCCATTATGGATGGTCTTCTTAATTTTTCTACTCAATTATTGGTAATCAATCTAGACGATCCACTTGTTCGTCCTGGACGATACACATGATAATGCATTTAGACATTTTAAATTTGGCCGGTACGATTAATTATTAGTGATTGTCCCGGATGATCCACCTATTCGGCCTGGATGATATATGTGGAAATACTTTAGTCATTTTAAATTTGTTCGATATTATTCATTATTGTCTATCTATCATCTTGGACGATCCACCTAATCATTCAGGATGATCTTCTTTTTAAATGTCATCCAGCTTGACTCCTCAGGATGATCGCCTGTACATTATAGTCGTGGATGATATCTGATCATCCTGGACAATATTACTGTCTTTTTGACCAATCATCCCGGATGCAATAATTTCACCTAATTGTTTTGGATGATTATGTGATTTTCCTAGATTATCGGTCCATTTCTTTATAAATCGAGGCTCTCAAATGATTTTTTTCTCATTGAAACCTTCTCCATTCATTTTTGATCTTACTCTTGCTCTATTTTTCATATTCATGGCTAGTGGCAAGCAATCTAGTATGCCTGCTGGAAGCTCCTCGAGGGCCAACCTTGACCCTCATTTTATTGAGATGACCAACCAAGCTACCTATCTGCATCACAAGACAGCCGAGACCACCTTATCCCGAACTTTCAACTTACGTACGCTTTCCTACCCTCTTCTTGACCTTTTTGCACGCACCTCTCTAACTTTTATCCTTACACTTATTGTTCCCTTTAATTTTGAACTACTTTTTGAGTTTTTTGCTAGCCTTCGAATCAACTCTCGTTCACTACACTTCAGTATTGTGTCAATAAGCATTATGTTGAGATCACATATCATGATTGTCACGAGCTCCTATAATTATCCACCACTGGACACTGGAGACAAGTTTCACGTCTTGTCTCAAGACCCTGATTATGACTGAGATCCGGCCAATCACTTTCTTAGAAACACTACTATCTCCTATCATGTTGGGGAGTCTAATAGATTACTCAAATATGCTAAGATAATCCAACATGTCCTTCGTATATCTGCTCTTTCGAAAGCTGGAGATCGTATCCATATCACTCCACTCCTTTCGATCACCACTTTCTATATCAAAGCCGACTATAAATTCAATGCTACTATTTTTTTTTACTATATTGAGTACCTCACGAGTATTAGAGATCTAGGACATAAAAGGAAGCTAAAGTCCTAGAATCCAAACATGACCATTAATATCCTTCCCCACAGAACTTTCAGCCCGCCTTCTACACCAACAGCTCTTTCCATATTCTTCATAATACTCATCTCCGCTTGGAGCATAGGGAAGCTGAGGGAGCTGAAGAGGAGGAAGCTCCTGTACCTACTCTACTCTGCCAGCACTCAGAGCTGGATCAGCTGGTGGAGCAGTTTGACCAGTGGGAGGCTTTGTTTGACTCCTACGTTGTTGCACAGGAGCAATAACATGCAGAGGATGTTGCTCATCTTGATTCGTACGTCACTCACTAGCAGCAATAGCACAACCAGGACATGGTTTGGTTTGGGGAGCAGTTCGCTACTTTCTCTAGTTTCTTTCAGCCGCCACCACAACCTCCTTATGATGATCAGGGGCCACCCTACTTGTAGTTTGTATTCTTTTGTTGTTTTTCTATGTTGTAGTTTATTTCTTTTTAGTTTTAATTCTATTTTTTCTTTTTCCCTCCTGCTTTTCGTGATGTCAAAAGGGGGAGTAGTGGTAATATTTTATGTATTAATGCTTTTTATTTAGCATTTTTTTTAATAAAATTTGAACTTCTTGATGTTTCAATTAAGCTGCTTAAATTGTTTTTATTTGCCATCACAAAAAAGGGGAAGATTATTGTGAATCTGGTTCCAGGAATTGTAATTTTGATGATAATAAACATTTATGACACTTCTCTTTTTCTACGAAAGCCTTCCCTACTAACATTTCTGGTCCACAAGATTAAATTACAAATCAAGCCAACTCAAGATTGGATAGATTAGGACTGAGTCAGTCTGTAAACTATCGTTAAGTTTGTTTTACCTTTTCTTGAGTCTATTATAAAATTATGGGTCATGATGCTAAGTAACCTTCCACACACAAACTCAAGGGAAAAATTCTAACTGTTTTAGAGTTTTCTATTTTTGAAAATACGTTTTGGGATGGTCCCAAAATTGTCTTAGACGATCGGTTAAAAATAAAAATCCTAATTAGGGTATTGTGGTTAAGGCAGCCGTAATTAAGCAGTTCGTCTTGGACGATATTATCATCATCCGAGATGATAGTCTCAAATCGGAAAGAATCAGCTGCCAGATTTGTTTTGGCATGTTTTATTTTTGGACTTCGTCCAGGACAATGTCCTGGACGATGTATTTTAATTATGCCTAAACTAGTTTAGTAATTAAAGAAAGCAATTAAGGTTTGATTGCAGGATCATCATGGATGGTCAGTTAAACAAACCTTGGTTTCTTCCTGAATGAACAAAATGATGTTATGCATAATATGCATTATTTTGCACTAATCAACTAGGATGATCCCAAATCATCTTGGATTATCAGTTATTTTTTTATCATCCAAACATGCAAATGGGGCGATGTTTTGGATGATATCTGGGCCGATCATTGAATCATCCTGAACGATTAGTTGAGTTTTTAATTATCCATACACACATTCAAGGCAAAATTCTGGATGATACTCAACAATTTAAACTAATCATACAGGACGATCTGAATATCGTCCTTGACGATTATGTTGGTTGTTGTAATTAAGAGCAAATATGAAGCTCTTTTATTTAAGGTGTCTTATTTATCCAAGATTATATCTTTTGCTGCTGTCTTGACCTGCGAGAGTCAGGAGGAGAGGGAGAGGTTGGGAGAGAGAGAGTGGATCTTATGAGGGGGAGTTTGTGAGGGTTTCACAAAGGTTACTCCAAGAAAGGATCCGCATCATCTTCTTCGATCATCGTCCCTAGTTCCTTGGAGGTTCTAAAGAGGTCTACTTCAACAACTGATCAAGGTTCTCTACCTTCTTCAGGAGGAAGTAAAAGAAGTTGTGTTTGTTGATATTATCTACCTGATTACCTATTTAAGGGATTTTGATGATAACAAACATATGCTTGGATGCTCTAATTTGTGTGCTAAGTATTTCAGGTGTAATGATGTGCATTGTAATTGCTTATGGGATTTGCATTGCACAAATCAAGATCAATCAAATGTTGAGATTAAGATGGACCAAGATGGATAATTTGAAGCCTTTTACATTATCGTAGGAGTTTGTTAGTGGTCCACCAATATTACTTGCATGATTTGATTTGCTCACAATCTAAATATCTTTTGATTATATATTAATCTTGATATAAAAATCTATAAGATTTCTTTAATAAATAAATTTTATAACCATCATTGATTGATTAATTCTTATCAAATATAGAAAGTTATATAATTAGGGAATTAAAGATAATAAGTTTATATGACAAAACTTTTATTATGTAGTTATTTTAAACTGACTTGTTTCATATCTATTAATAAATGTATGATTAATTTTATATATTACATAATATTATTATATTAATATT
>NW_021318505.1:294386-347569 GCF_001605985.2 Dendrobium catenatum | reverse complement strand
TTCTTTATCTAGTCATATGGCTTAGAGAAGTTTTAATTATAATTAGATTGGGTTGTACTCGCCCGTGTAGGAGAGTACTTAGGTTGTAAAGAACTTCTTTGGTTTAAAGAAGTGAGGTTTGCAAAGCAAACCTGGGATTAGTGAATTCTAGCCCGAGAGTTGGCTAACGTGGACGATTCCATATGAAATTTTTATTGGAATCCGGGCCGAACCACGTAAAAATATTGTGCCTCTTATTTTTATTCCTTACATTTATTTTTCTGTCTTTTTTTTATAAGAATTATTGTGTGATTACTTACTCTTTTCAAAATTGTTTTAAAATCATTTTAATTTTCTTCTTTTAATAAAAAATTTAAAAATCCCAATTCACCCCCCTCTTGGGGTGCCATAGTCATCCAACAGTGTTCTCTTCTTGCTTCAGGAGGACGTAAAAGGAGCTGGGTTCTTTGCCTGCTTCGGGGTTGGTGGAAAGGAGGTTTGTACAGGCTTCTCCACCTTGCTGTGGGAGGAAAGGGAGAGTCACTGAGTTTAGTACAATACCCAGAGGAGGGCTTCGGGCAGTGGACATAGGTCAAGCTGACCGAACCGCTATAAATTTCTGTGTGTTATTTCTTATTATTTTTCCACATTTAATTTTTGCACTTCATTTTTCTTATGGTGAATTTTGGTTTAATTTAAGATTATGTTTTTGATTGAGAAAATCTAATCCAATATTCCCACTCAAAGCCTAATGATATTAGAAATCATTTCGTAAGGGATCATGTAGCAAAGGGAGACATATAATTGCATCATATAGCTACTAAAAATTTATTGGCATATATCTTGACAACACCCCTTAATTATGATACCTTTATTTCACTTGGGACTAGACTAAGTGTCATTGATATTCATGCATAAAAATTTTGAAGTTTGATTAAAGGGTAGATGTAGACTGGGTAACTGTGGATAGGTGTAGGTTTATGTTGGAAGTGTAGATTGAGGGAAGACTGGCAGCTTGATGATTTTCAACCATCAAATTAATATGTAGAAGTCTAGATGGATATTGATAATCTCAAATAAAAATGAGGTCAAGAAATGGACCCCCAATATTACAAGTAGAATTAAATTTCTACTGCATATACTAGCATCGATTGAAAGAAAAGGTTATATATAGACTTTGATTCCAAGGAAAAGGAGCACCTAACCTTAGAGAATCAAGATTGAATTAATACTAGGATGATTCCATGAAGGGAGTGCTCCAACAAGAGTAGATGATCATATATAAAATAAGCCTAAGGTGGGGAATTACACCAAATAATAGAGGGTTAAAAAAGGTTTGATTTGATATTAGGGTAGTGCCACAAAGAATGTGCTCAATTACTAGTGGATATAATCCAAGGAAAAGAAAGCATGATAACTCACATCTAACCTTGAGGAGAAGAAGCTAGAGTTGCTCCATGAAGGGCATGCTCCGCCACTAGTAGTTGATCATATTAAAAAGAAGTCTGAGGGGACTCACACTTGATAATAGAGGAAGATTTTAATTGAAACAAGGGTGGTGTGACAAAGGGCGTAATCCACCACTAGTGGATCTAATCATAAGGAAAGAAAGTATAATAACTCACATCTAACTTAAAGGATGAAAAAACAAGACCAGTATAATCAAGGGCATGCTCCACCACTAGTGGATGATCATATGGAAAGGAAGCCATTAGTGGGGACATACAACAAACCATTGAGGGGTGAAAAAGGTTTGATTTGAAACTAGGGTGGTGCTATAAAGGGCATACTTAATTATTTAGTGGATCTAATCCTAAGAAAGGAAAGCATGATGACTCATATCTAACCTTAAGGAGAAGAAATACATAGTGGTGCCATGAAGGGTGTGCTCCACCATTAGTAGATGATCGTATGAAAAGGAATCCTGAGGAGGGGACTCACACATAACCATAGAGGATCAAAAATGTTTGAATTGATACTATGGTGGTGACATAAAGTATGTGCTCCACCATAAGTTGATCTAATCCTAAGGAAAGAAAGAACGATGACTCACATCTAACCTTAAGGATCAGAAAGCTAGAGTGATGCCATGGAGGGCATTCTACATATCTAGCAGATGATCGTATGTAAAGTAATCATGAGGAGGGACTCACACCAAACATAAAGGATAAAAAAAGGTTTGAATTGATATTAGTGTGGTGTCATAAAGGGCGTGCTCCATAATTAGATGATCTAATCGTAAGGACAGAAACCACGTTGACTTACATTTAACCTTAAGGATCAAAAGATAGCATAGTGCTACGAAGGGCTTGTTTCACCACTAGGAGATGATCATATGGGAATGAAATCTTAGGAGGGGACTCACACATAACTATAGAGGATATAAAAGGTCTAAATTAACACTAGGGTGGTGCTACAAAAAGTGTTCTCTACCATTAGTGGATCTAATCTTAAGGAAAGAAAGTATAATTACTCACATTTAACCTTAAGGATAAAATAGCTAGAATGGTGCCACGAAAGGCATGCTCCATTACTAGCATATGATTGTACAAAAATCAAGCCTAAGGAGGGGACTAACTCCTAACTTTAGAGGATTATATATGTTTGAATTAATACTAAGGTGGTGCAAAAGGGTGTGCTCCACCACTAGTGTATCTAATCCAAAGAAAAGAATGCACGATGAATAACCTCTAACCTTAATAAAAAGAGGGCTTGAGTGGTTCCACGAAGGGCGTGCTCCACCACTAGTAGATGCTTTTTCTAAAAAGGAAGCCTTAGGTGGGGACTCACACCTAACCATAGAGGATCAAAAATCAAATTAAAACTAGGATGGTGCCATGAGGGTCGTATTCCATCACTAGTAGATCTATTCCTAAGGAAAGAAAGCATGCTGATTCACATCCAACCAAAAGGATTAGAAAGGGTTAATTTTAAAAACTCAAGATTTGGATAAAATTAATTCAAATTGATTTAAAACTTAATGATGTTTTTATTGCTTTATAAGTAAAGCTATATCAAGCATAGTATTTCTTAATGAAATGTATGTTGCCTGACATCATTGGGTAACTTCCTTTATAATCAACTAGCTGATATGAGCCTAGTTCGTAGATTATCTCCATAATAAAAGGTCTTTCCCATGTTAGTTTAAGCTTCCAACTAATCTTTTAGTGAGCTAAGATAGTCCTATAAAGAACCAAGATCAAGTCTTCTACTTGGAAGGTTTTAAGTCGCACTAACTTATCATGAGCTTAAACCAATTTGGATTTGTACATCTCTAAGTTCTGCTAAGCTTGGAGGCGATCTAACTAGAGTTGTGCATTTCATTTAGTTGTTATTTGGTTATGTATCGTGATCCTGAGTGAAGGGATTTGTACCTCTAGAGGTAGTACAGCCTCAAACCCATACACTAATATGAATAGATTGGATTTGGTTGGTGTCTTATAAGTGGTCTAATAGGCCCACAAGGCTTCCACCAACCTCTCATTTCATTGATGTTTATTATCATCCATAGAATTTTTGATGATTTCTACAAATATTTTGTTGAAGGACTTAGCCAACCTATTAGCCAATGGGTAATAGATTGTTGAGTATCTTTAATCAATACCATGGAGTTTTGCAAAATTGTTTATTTTTCTAGACTTAAACACTTACCCTTTATAAAATATGATCCTATGGGGTACGCATAATTGATATAGTATATGGTCACAAAAGAATTTCATGACATGGTGTGATGTTACAAGGTGTAGGAGAACTGCTTCCGCCCACTTGAAGAAGTAATAAGTCATTGTTAAAATAAAGCAATGACCACTTGCATAAGGAGGGTCAATTGGCTTGATAACATCCATGCCTCAACTGTCGAAGGGTCACAAAGTGATCATGGGATGAAAGATGTTAGGCGGATGATGTTAAACCACACCATGAACTTGGCATTGATGACAATATTTTGCAATTTTCATGCAATCGCCAATTATCATGGGCCAATAGTATTAAAGTCTTTTGATTTTTATTTTCATCTTATGACCCAATTAATGAGCACTATATAGGGAATGGACCTCATTCATGATATTTATGGCCTCTCACTTATTTAGACAATATAGCCACATCTAATAAAATGATTGAAGGTATAGGGTGTTGTTCATTAGTGCATATGAGAGGGTAGAGTTACTTGATTTGATTGGAAAAGGACTTATCATGTGGAAGCTTGCCTTCTTGAAGGTATTGAATGATTGGTTGTCTCCAATTGCATTATTCATCAACTGTTAAAGAGGTAGATAGGACTTGGGATGATTTCTTGTTGGTGTGCTTGAGGTCTACAAGAGCTAGGACCTCGCGACCCTGAAACTATATAGGAATGGATTCTTCTTCTAGTTGGAAAAATTCCCTTATAAGCTCTGCTAAGTCATCTACTGCAAAATTGCTCCCATGGAGAATTCTATATGTAGTTATAATAAGAATCTTCATGAGTAATTGATTTTTGTATTGATGGTGTTCCAAGATTTTTGGATTCAAAATATTTTAGGTTCTATCAATCTGGTTCATAACCAATTGAGAATCACCAAAGATTTTGATTTCTTTTATGTTTATCAATATTAGAAGTTCTAAACCAGTTATGAGAGCTTCATACTTAGCCTTATTGTTTGTACAAGACATTGATAAGTGATAGGAGAAATGCATCATTCCATTATACGGTGTTATGAAAATCAAGCCAATTTTGTTTTTCAAAATAGTAGACTTCTATGCGTTGCCTCACTAGGAGGACGTTGCAACATCAAAATACAATTTCCAAAAATGATCATTAGTTTTCTCAAAACTCATGATTTGTCGTCAAATAAATCATCATTTAGAGGAAATTTTGTTGATAGTAGGTGTGCTTCAAGGAAGTCAGCAATGGCCTGTCTTTTCACAACATGCATGGGAATGAAAGTGATTTCAAATTGGAGAAATATTATAAACCTTTGTGCCATATGTCATGATAATGTAGGTTATGTTATATGATATTATAATGAGTTTACTTTTGAAATCAAACTTACTTGATGAGAAAGCATGTAGTGCCTTAGCTTTTAGGCTACAAAAACTAAAGCAAGATAATGCTTCTCAATAGAAGGGTGTCAAAATTCTATAGGGATAAGTCATTGGCTAATGTAGTAGATAGCGTTTTCTTTTCTCTCATCAATGAATTGAGCTAATAGGGCACCAAGAAACTTGTCTAAAACCATAATTTAGAGACAGGAGGTTTCCCCAAAATAGGTGCTACCAAGACTGGATAATTAGTAATATATTATTTGTTATTTTTAAAGGCACTTTGACATTTCTCATCTCATATAAATTTGACATCCTTTTTATCTAGGACACATAAGGGATGACACCTTCCATAGAGATTAGAAATGAACCTCCTTATATTTGCCAACATGTCTTAAAAGGGACCTTTTCTAAGTATGGATTCAAGGAGGTGGAATATTTAAGATAACTTTGATCTTAGAAGGATCAATTTCAATTCTATAGTGCCTCACTATGAAACCCAAAAATTTTCCCGAAGTAACATCATATGCACACTTCAAGGGGTTCATTTTGAGGTCGTAGCGGTGCAAGTGCTCGAAGATGATTCTTAAGTCATACAGGTGAGCCTCTTTACTTTCACCTTGATGACCAAATCATTTATGTAACATTGAACTTGATTATTGGTTAAGTCATTCAAAATTTGGGTTATGGCCAACTGGTATGTTTCACTAACATTTTTGAAATCAAATGGCAACACCTTATAATAAAAAATTATTATAGGGGTTCTAAATATGGTGTCCTCTCATCTTCTTGGGCCTTCTTGATTTAGTCATAACTAGACGAGCCATTTGTAAAGGAGAAAATGACATGCAAAGAGGCAATGCCCAACATAAGCTTGGGTATGGCTAAAGGAAATTCATCATTAGGACATCCCTTATTCAGATCCATATAGTCAACACATATTCGAATTTGACCATTTTTCTTTTAAACTAGTATGATGTTGGCTTTCTAAGAGTGATATTGGTCCTCCTAAATAAATATGGCCTTAAAAAATTTCTTTATTTTAGAAATTTCTAGATGAATGCATTGAGGAGCTTGCTTAACAGGATTATCATCAAGCCAAATTATAAGTTTATGAATTAATACGTCAGCGGACAAGCCCAACATTTCATTGCAAGTCCAAGACAAGCAATCTCTAAACTAAGAGAAGATTTGGATTAGATCCTTTAATTCATCCTCACTCAATAAAGAGCTAACGAAGGTGGGGTGAGGGTCATCCTCTATTCCATGGCTAATTACTTTTTGTTTGTTAACTGTCAATTTTATTTTTTTCTTCAAATTCATGGGGTACATCCTAAACTTGAAGTTCATCCAAATCATCTGATGTATTCAAACAAATCATTCGAGGCACTATAAGAAAAAGAGTGAATAACGACAAAAAAATAGATAAAAAATGGTAGCTAAAGATATATTTTAGCTACAAAAAATAACTAAGGCCTCTAAATACTGAGAAAGCTTGATATTAGCGAAAAAAGGCTGCTATATATATATATATATATATCATTTTAGTGACTAATTATTCTTTTTACTTTTATACATAATACATTTTATTATTATTTAAATTTTATATAATGATAGCTATTCTTAAACAAAATTTAGGTTAAAATATGGATGCTTTTTTTGAAAAAAATCAAAATGATGCAATTGATTAATCTTTCAATTTCTACAAAACATATGTTGGAGTTTCCTTAAATTTGGTTCGACCCCTATTTTTTCATATCCTTCACCATTGTATCCTTCACAGATATGTCTGAGGTCCATGGGGGCAGTGATCCCTGACACGGTTTGACTTGATCGGTCAGGTCGCAGGGTCAAGGGGCAGTGCCCCTATAGGGGTTACTGGGAACAGCACCCCCATAACAATTTTTTGTTGTAAGGATATTTTTTGAAAGGTTTTATTCAAATTAATCTTCATATATTTTAGATCTAATAATTTATTTATAAATTAAATCACAATATATATATTTTAATTTTAATAATTACTTATTTAAATAAAACTTACTTATTATTTAGCAAAACCTATACTAACTCTCGCAGTCTCACCTTTCATGCGGCAGGAGTGCTCTTGACCCTAGCTTTTTCTCTTTAGCGACGACTTCCAACTACAATCAACCAACTCTCCCATGACTCCACTTCTCTCCTTAGAGAGCTGATATGAGTTTCCCTCAAATTTATTTGAACAATCCCGTAAACTCGCCTCCATTAATTTCTACCTATCAGGTTGTCTCTAAATCTATTCTTCCTCTTTTCTAATCAAAATCTCGATGATTTCCTTTATTGTATGCTTTCCTCTTCATTTTCATGGTATCATCTAACATTATTGATTGTTATAGTTGCTTAAAGAGGTTAGGGTTGCACTCATATGAATGTCAACAATAATCTATGCTTACAATAGTCAACAAATTTTATTGTGAGATTCATCTATTTTTTACTTAGTATTTGAAAGTGTTGTTTGACTGAAAATGTAGCTTTTGCATGAAGTGCTTGAAAATGCTGCAACTTCCATGAGAAAGGAACTCTTGTAACAACAAAATCTTTAATGCATAAAGGTAGAAGCAGTGATGTGTGTTGCTAATTCCCATTTTCAGCTTGATGATTACAGTAAATGCGTATATTTACTCATTCAAGATATTTTTTTTGGTCATTGTTCGTATTGATGTTCTCTGATCATTTTCAAATGTCACATTATAAGTATTTATTTCCTTTATAGCTTATGTTATCTCTTGATATTTTATCTAGCATATGAAGGTTTTCATTTTTAATTCTAAATTTTCTTCAATGTTGTTCACGTATTACTTATTTTCATGATAGCAAATATTGGCATATTCAGTTTGATCATTGGGGCTAATAAATGTTAAAGCATAATATCACTTTTCACTCTTAGTTTAAAATAAGAATAGGGATTCTTAGAAATGATAGAGATATACTCAATCTACCAATAATCTCGTAGATCTTGTCACTAAGGTATATGTTGATAAAAATAGGGTTAAGTAGTTGGAGTAAGGCTTGCGGTTTGAAGAAGTGATGAATGATGCATTTCACAAGGCCTTATTGGTTGGTTGAGATCATCCTCTTGTTGTATTTAAAGGAGGTGTTCGTTGGGTGTTCTCCCTCTCATTGACTTTTTTATTGATATTTTTATCATCCATGTTAAAAAAATTGATGATCATAAATTTTTTAAGGTCATGTAAGTAGATGAGTTCCCCTCCACCTGATTGACATTTTTATAAGTTATGTTATAGTTGTTCACATTGTTAAAGGGGTATCTGTTTCATAACCGAAAATGCTTTTTATGATCTGCTTATTTGAATTGATATAAAATTTCACAACAAGAGCATTTACACCACATTAAAATAGAAATTGATATTTAATTAACTTGGCCAAATCTCAATCATGCATATAATTTAATCAGAAGATAGTTTAGATAAATGACTAAGGGTCGAAAGTTACCAATTTGAACATCCATACTTCAACTTGTTAAGAAAGAAGAATCCCTTATAAGTTGTCATTAAGATTTACTATTCACCTGAAAAATCAACATCTAATAACACACATTAAGTTTGAGAGAAAATATAAATTGTATTCAGTAATTTGTTGAAAAACTCTATGCCTCATTATGCTAGTTAATTTGAAACTGCTTGTAGTAATAAATAATATCTATTGAAGTAATCAAAATACCATAGATCACACATCATTTTCATAGGAACTAACACACATATTACATAAAAAAAACTAAAAAAAAAAGAAAAAATAAAAAAAACAAAGCAACATGAATGCACAAGGGTATAAATTTTTAAATTTATATCATTTTGCTTGACTTGACAAAAATTGACTTCAACAGATTACATATTTGATATTTGTTATACAAATATTGGTATAACTAATGTGCTTTCTGTGAAGTAATCAATGGATCATAAAAAATAACTATAATAACCAAAATCATGATAATGTTAACTATTAATATGGATTAGGAATTAAAAATCATGTTAATGTTAACTGTTATGCAAATCATTTGTGGTTGATCTCTTGAATGAATTTTTGAATTTTTTTTAATAAATTAATTTCTTTATAAGATTTAATATTTCAAAATTAAACTAAATTATAACTAGATGTAGATTAGGAGATCAATTTCATGTTCGTATAGACAAGTATTATTTTTATATAATTGTTGCAAAATAGTTGTTTTATTTATTTTATTTTCTTTTCAATGTATTTATTTTTGTTATTAGTGGAATTAAAATTATGATTATTGATATTGGAAATACCGAAAAAGTAAAAAAAAGGATGTACAAAGTGGAATCTTTAAACATAGAAAAGATGCACAATGGTTCACAAAGGGAAAAGAGACACAAAATTAGCCCAAATAGAAAAGATGCACAATGTGTGCCATTAACATTTGATAAAGTTCACAATTTGTGTTTTTTTTTTTTTTGAGTTGTTTCATGTTTTGTTCGAGTTGTTTTGATTTTAGTAGTTGCTGTTTCTTTTTTAATTTTTAGGTTTATAATTTTTGATCTTAACACAAACTCCTTATTTCAATTGGTCATTCATTTAGGGGGAGCTAAGGAGAAAATTTACTTTAAATGTTAACTCAAACAATAATTATTTTTCCATCATAACAAAGGGTGAGATTATTGCAACTTAGTTCTCATAACTATATTTTTTATATCAGGTGTATTTTTGATGATTCTAAAATCTTATTATATTGATTACTGTTTCTCCTAACATATATTGGAAATATTGTTTGTGTTTTTAGGAAAATCATACTCCAGATTGCTAAAGAATTCAAGACATATTAGATTAGGATTTATTGTAATTGAAGTATGCACTTTTTATATTTTTATTGAATCTGAGATAGTGTGATTGTAATTGGAAACCGTGCACATACATATTATAAAAATACATATTTTTAAACTAATCATACTATACAATCATGGATCATACGGGATGATTTGACCCGAGTATTCCTCCAGAATAGAGTTGATCGAATCATGCTAGGAAAATTTTTTCTAAGTCTTGTTCATATTGTACAAAGATATATTCGTACAGACGATGTCTAGAGTACAAAATTGCTACGTACCAGTTCATTTAAAATAAATTCAAAATTTTTCTAAACTGATCATACTATATGATCATAGGTTCATATAGATGACATCTAGAATGCGAAATGGGTGTGTCCTAATTCATCCATATAAATAGGTAAATTTTTTAAACTATTTATATTGTATGAAGTTTAGTTTGTACAAACGGTGTCCAGAGTACGAAATGGTCTCGTCCATTTTTGTACCAAATGAAGCATGATTTTGGTTAAAATGATCATACTGTATAATATTAAGTTCATACAGTATGCCAACCAGAGTATAAAATGTATTCATATAGAATCATACCAGATGAATTGGTTCAATTTTGAACTGATTGTACTATACGATGGCAGTTCGTACAAATGATTGCCAGAGTATGAAATCAGTTCATATAGGTTCATAAGAGCATTTTTTAAATTAATTATATGTATGATGTGCGATTATATTGTATGATCCATTATGAACAAATTAAAATTTTCAATTTTTTTGGATGATTTTTCTTATCTTTCATATTTATGTTCTTAAAAACTAACTGTCACAGAACTTCTACAAATGCCTATTACGAGTTTCTTTTGAGAGTGCACAAGGAGAGTATTTGGTAGAGTTTCTTATGATATGAGAGTGAGAGATTTCTTAAGAGGGAATATGAGGGGATTCTCAAGGTTGCCCAACGGTGAGTATCTTTTACTTATTCTTCAAAGGTCTTCCCTAGTCTCTTGAAATTTCTTGGAAGAAGATTTTTAAAGGATCACCGGTACTCTACCGACATCAGGAGGGTGTGAAAGGATGACGATACTCTACCTACACCAGGAGGGTATGAAAGGATGATGGTAGTCTGCCACACTAGGGATTGGTGGAAGAGAGAATAATTGTAAGGGTTTCTCCGCTTGGCTGTGGGAGAAAAAGGAGAGTCACTTTGGTAGAGTGCAATACCTGAAGAGGGAGTCTTCAGGGAGTGGTTGTAGGTTTAGTTGGACCGAACCACTATAAATTTTTGTGTTCTTCTATTTTTATTTTTACTGCATTTTTATTTTTTTTATACTTTTAAATTTGTGGTTGAAAAACTAATTTTGGAAAAATTTCATTGTGCATAAAATCATAAAATGGTTTTCTATAATTTACCAAGAGATTTTTAAATTACCAATTCACCCCCTCTTGGTTAGCATTGAGATAATTTTAATAGGTCTAACAACCTATCCAAACTTACAAAAATAAGTAAAGTTCTTAGAAGTCAAAAGATTAGCATTATAAAGCTTCATAATTTTATCTTTAATATTCCCAATAATACAATGGTTATCCATAACAATATTATTGAAAAGGGAATTCCTAGCAAACCAAAGATACAACACATAAGAGAAGGAATGAGATTCCTAACATGACCCCTCAAACTAATATACCAAAGATTTAAGATGCTCTTGATGTTAATATTGCCATAGAAATGATTAAACTTAAAAATAACATTAAATTGAATCCAAATTTTAGAAGCAATAGGAATAGAAATGAACACATGGTGCATATTTTCACATCACAACAACATTGACATTTAGACAATTATGCAAAACCTATTTTATTTAAGTTATCTTCAATCGACACATATTTATGTAAAAGTCTCCAATAAAACAAGCAATAGTGGTCGAAATACATTTATACAAAATCATAGAGAAGATTTTAGAAACATTTTATTTAGTTCTAAAAACATTCCAAGCATCCTTAAGTCTGAAGAGGCCATCCCTAGCCAAGTTACATAATAACAAATCATTAGTATCCATATTGAAAAGAATTCACAAAATAGGATTAATGATAAATACTTGAATAACCTAATTAAGTTTATTGTAATACCAATAATTGTAATAAATAAAAGAGTTCACCTTAGTAGCAACATTAGTAAAAGTATTGAGCATTTGATCAATAGAAGTTTGACCCAACCAATGATCCTGCCAAAAAAATAAATTAGCATGACAACACCCCATTTAATATTAGGTTCCACTTTCCATTTAATGTTGCAAAGTCTTCTCCAAACTATAGAGTCACGTTTATTATAAGTACAAAGGGTAGGGTGCTTGCCTGCATAATATTTGGTAGACATGTACTTAGCCCAAATAATAGCTTTAGAATAAAAATTGAACAATAATTTAATAGAGGAAGCACAAGCTAAATAAGATATATTCTTACAACCCAATGCCTCTTCATCCAAAACACTACAACAATTACTCCTATTAGTCTAGAAGATTTTGGAATTGGAAAGATTACCCTTCCAATTTTTTTTTTTAAAACCTTTTCAAGCCTATTACACATAGCTAGAGTAGGTTGAATAGTTTGGAAAATATAGATTGTAAGAGAACATAAGACAATCTTAATCAAAATCAATATCCCATAATAAACAAGAAAGTTGAACTCCCAATAGTTGAGTCTTTTTTGCATAGAGGTAATTAGGTCATCAAAAAGGAAAGGCCTTTTTTGACCCTTAGGATAGAATAAAGAAAGTTCCAATTAATGTTGTCATAAGCTTTAGCAATGTCAAGTTAAAAAAATAATGTTACAACCTCTCACTCTTAGATCAAGATCATGGATGAGTTCATGAGAAAGTAATATATTATCAGAAATAGCTCTACCTTTAACAAAGCTAATTTGATTAGGAGAAATTATTCTAGGAAGAAAAAGAGATAATCGGTTCATCAACATTTTAGATATGAGCTTGCTAAAAAAAGAAATATAGACTAATTAGATGAAAATCATCCCAAGTATTAACTACAACTTTTTTAGGAATAAGCACAATCGAGGTACTAGAGAAAAATTTTGGAATAGTATTACAGGGAAAAAAATCCAAAATGACAACATGTAAATCAACACATATAATGTTCCAAGCCTTTTGAAAAATATTGGTAGTATAACCCTCAGAGCCATCAACATAATCTATATTCAGATTAAAAAAAAGTCTACTTAACCTCTTCCAATGAAGGAAGGGTGATAACGACATTACTATCATCCTCATTAATAATTCTTGGAATGAGATCAGAATGATCAATAGGAATAGGGTCAAAATTTTTGTTAAACACTTTGGTGAAATAATCCACAAAAGACTTGGCGATTTCCCCCGCATCCTCCGTATAAAGACCATTAAAAATATAGATTTTATGAATAAAATTTTTAGCTTTATTCTTCTTAACGAAAGCATGAAAGTACTTAGTATTCTTATCTCCCAGAATAAGGTGCTTAGAGGCAGTTTTTTGTTTCCAATAGACTTCCGCCTGATCTTAAAACTTGAAAATGTTGTTTTTAACCTCTTGGAGCCTCCTAAAATTTTCTACAAATGGGTTGTGTTGGTAAATATGCTCTATAGAGACTAGTACCTCTTTCACATCTAAAAAAAAAAGATTTTTCAAAACATTTCTATTCCTCCAATTGATTTTATACTTGAGCCTTTTAAGCTTAAACTAAAGTCTATTCATGCCCATGATATTATTATCTTGATACAGAGGAGCCTACTAATTAGCCTAAACCATTTTTAAAAAAGATCTATAAAAAGCCACATATTTTGAAATCTACAATTTGAAGAGTTTCCATATTGTCTCAACATAAGACCAATAAGAAAAGGGGAGTGATCAGAAAAGTTTTACTAATGTTCTCCACAATGGTGTTATTGTTAGTGTTTATCCAAAGATCTTTAAAAAGAACACGATCAAGATGATACCACATATTACCATGATTCCAAGTAAAATAATTACCAAAGAAACCAATGTCCAAAAGATTATAGTCGAAAACCATATTATTAAAATCTGTCATGGACTGATAGACCAGGTTAGATCCACTTACTATTTTGGAAGGGTTAGTGATTGTATTAAAATCACCACCCACAAACCAGGGCAAATTAATTAAATCATGAAATTTAATAAGTTACTTCCATAAATCTTTTCTAATATAACGAGAAGAAGAAGCATAAACAAAAGAAGCACAACAATTGAACTAGATAAATTGAATTCTTAGAATTTTATGAATTTTTTAAATCATTAAATTTAGTGGTCAAATTTTGACTTTTTAAATTAAGATAAATTCTAGAATTTTGATTTTTTTTCCTAAATACTAGGCTTTAAGGTGAGTAATTAGACACAAAGTTTGTTGGACTTGTATTTTTCTAGATTAGGTTAAAGATTTTTTTGATGTTTTGACGTGTTTTGAATTATAATTGGTAAAAAAGTTGACATTTTGACTTTGACTTATTTATGGAGGTTTGACATTTTTAATAAATAATAAACCCTTAAAGGAGTCTAATTTCTTTGAGTTTTCTCAATTTAGAATTTTTTTAGAATTAGTTATGATTTTTTGAAATTATTGTATTTAATGAAATGATTAAATTACTTAATTAAGAGGGTTTTAATGATTTTTCTCCAAACACATTCCAAACTTCATGAAATCAATCCCAAAGGTCAGAGAAGACCTATGGGGGTGTTATTAAGTGTTTTTAAATACTATGTCAGTGGTGGCTGGCAACATGATGCCTTCTTAGTCATTGGCTTAAACTATGGGCAATAATTACACAATGGCATATTGATTACCAATTATTACACAGTTAGAAATCATTAGTAATTAATGGAGATGCGACAACGGAACCTCGCGCGTATCACTTATCCATGTCAGCAATGAATTGCAGCCGTTCATCCACATACAGTGGAAAGGGAGGGCCATGATTGAGTTAGACTAAAAATGAATCTATGAGATCTAATTCTTGATCTAATTAAATAAGAAAATGGAAAGATCAGAGCTATTGATCGCGCAATCAATAACTCAAAAACTTACAAAATATACATGACGTGATTTAACCCTAAAATAGAATAAAAGCATCATTCTCTTAAACCATTCGAGCAAACTTCATGAATTAAATAGAGCTTAGAGAGGTGAAGAGCAAAAATGGTGATGCATTTATTTGGCTTAAAATTAGATTTTTAAAAATCTATTTAAACCTAAGTTATTTGAGCTAGGGTTTGAGATATACCTTAATTTAATGGATCATTTTTTACGTTTTAGCCTGTTCTGCTTGTAGACTATCCACGTATAATTTCTTAGAAAAAATGATTATTTAAATGGCTTAGATTGATGAATAGAAGGCTTGGAAGGACTTAGTGGATCCTCTTATTGGAAACTCATCACTAGTGACCTTTCCCCAGTGGGTTGAACTAGGAATGTGAAGAGGGGAGTGTGGAGAATAAAATCAAAAAGAGTTTTTGGCTCAAGTGGTTTTGCGGGTAGAGTATTGAGTGAATGCTTAGAATGAGGGATTTTAATTATTTTTTTAATTCTAAACCCTAGGGATTAAATGGATGATTAGGATCGATCAGTCCTCACCCTTTGATAAATGACACATGTCCAAGGCAGTTGTGTGGCATGGGTAGGGGCTAAGCAAGGAAAATTCCCATTAGTTGATCCATGGAGAGAGGGGGACCACCTTTACCATTTTTACCTAAATAAAGGCTTACATTTTATTTAAGGGAGGCTAAAGGGCCTCTTTAAGATTTCTTAAGTAGGTAAGGGTAGCAAGGTTGAAGGGAAAGGAATTAGATTAGGTGATTCAATCTTATGAGCTTCCTTGACCATTTGTTGACTATTTGCATAATCGATTTGGTCAAGGGAGCTGAGGTGGCACTTAAAGTGTTTGAGTTTGTTGGTGGAATGAATTCAAAGGAGTTTAGAGGGTTGGGTTAAATGTATGAGTAAGCTAGTGATTGTGTAGTGAGATTTAACTAAGTCAAATTAGTTTACTTGGTCACTTTCACTATGATTTAACTAATTCATAGTTTAGAAAAATTTAGACTATGGAATGGAGTATTTGTGAAGACATGATAAAATTTGAAGAATTAAATTTGGTTGAATGCAATGATTTGAATACAGTTGACTTGGGTGGACTAAGCATGGGTCCAATTGACTAAGTCAACTATTGATTAGGATTAATTTTGAGGAATGTTAGACTTTAGATTGGATGAAGTTGTATAGGTTTGATGCCATTCTATTAGAGTTTGAGTGTGTGGCCAAATATATATGAAGGCTCTACTACAGATGAAAGTTTTACCAAGTTAAATCTAGAGCAGTTTGACTCATGATAGGTTCAAAGATATTTAAGGGATATGATTGAGTTGTCTTGAGGTTTGAAGAGCATGATTTAGTTATATATATAGTTATTTAACCTAAATAGGTCAAATTTGACCAAAATTGGGCTCAATTGACCAAGTGAACTACTGATTTGATAAATGTGTATAATCATGAGCAAATCATAATGAGAGATGTTTAAAATGACTTGATGAACATCAAGGTTGATTTGTAGCCTAATTGAATATTAATTTGGGTTGAGGTCAATTTTGCTAGCTTGAACTAAGTCAATTGGGCCATACTGAGTTAATCTATAGTAGAGGAGCTAGTGATAGATGGTTTGATGTATAGGGTTCATAGTGAAGTGGTTTGAACATAATTGAGGTCATAGGTGTCAGTGCATTATGCTAGGTAGTTCACTAGACCAAAGAGATTATGGTTCATGATTGATTTGGTCAACCATGGATGACTTGGTCAATCATGTCAAACTAGAGATTAGAATTGGATCAAACAGGTTGAAATAAGTGGTTTGAGACCAATGGAGGTGAGCTTAGGCCAAGATCGTCCTGGCCGATTACCAAAAATTACAGAATAGCTTAATTGTTTATGGCGGCAAATTCTTTCTATTTTGAGTTTATCATCCTGGCCGATACACGTATCATCCAGGATGATCTGTTAATGACGGCTTCCTTAATTAAGAATCCCGAATAGAATCTCTGTTTTAAACTACATCATATAGGCCGATAAAAATATCATCCTGGCCAATGTGAGTAAAAATAGAAATTCTAAGTCTCTCAAGTGTGTGTGTGTAGGGTTACTTAGCATCAATCTCTTTGAACATTACAAATAGACTCAAGAAGAGAAAAAAAAAATACAGACTAACTCAACCCTAAACCTACACAATCTTAAACTGGCTTCGTTTGTTCGTCCGATCTTTGATTCCTAAAAAGTTAGAAGTAACAGGCAGTCCAAGGGAATCAATAGTGTTTATCAATCATCAAAACATAAGTCATGAAAATAGATTTGCAACATAGATTAGAATTGGATCAAACAGGTTGAAATAAGTGGTTTGAGACCAATGGAGGTGAGCTTAGGCCATGAAATGGTCATTTGGCTTGAAATGGCCATTTGAATGCTTTAAGGGTGATTTGGTCAAAATGAGTTGACTTGGTCAACTATTCTAGAACAAGGACTGAATTTGAGTCTAATGCACTCCAAATGATCTTTATGATACATCTGATGGGGTTTCAAGGTTTGATATGACTTGGCCTCATTGAGGTTTGGAGAAAATTTTAATTTTCCCCAAAAAGGGTTATTTAGTCATTTGTGCCTCTGGTCAACTGTGGGTCAACTTACCTCAAATTTGGAGGGTTAACCCTAGAGACATTTCTAATAAATATGTAATTAATAGGTCATGAATTTAGGGTCATTTCATTGGAGTTTGAGGTGATTGAAGAATCCCCTAGAAAGTGTTATAAGTTACGGGCCTTTAACCTTGAATTATGGTATGGAATTTTAGATTTGAATGCAATTTTGTGTTTGATTGATTAAATTTGAATTATTCACACCAATGGAAATCAATTGGGTGATTGTTGATCATTAGATAAAGGGAGTAAAATGGTGATAATTATGGGATAGTGCATTGAACTGGGTAGTGTATTAAATTACCTAGCTATAGTATAATGCTACATCTTTAAGTTATTATAAATTTATCTTGACTGGGTGATTGAAGTTGATTTGGGTTTAAATTATGTTTTGTTGAGGTTTGATTAATGTTTGATTAAAGTTTTGATTGAAGTCTTGGTTGAAGTCTTGATTAAGTCTATATTAAAGTCTAGATAATTGGGAGTTGGATGGTTGTCAACCATTAGATGAATAAGAAGAAGTCTTGATGGTTCCTGATGATCTCATTTAAAATTGAGGTCAACTAGTGGATTCATATTATGTGTAGTAAAATGAAGTTGTTCTACACATATTAGCATTGATTGATTGAAAAGGTCAAATCTATTTTTTTTCTTCCAAGGAAGTGGAGGACATAAACTTAAAAGATGAAGATTAAATTTTTACTAGGGTAGTGCCACAAAGGGCGTACTCTATCACTAGTAGATCTAATATTAATGGAAGGAAGCATGGGTACTAAAACTTAACCTTATAGAAAAGAAAGATAGAGTGGTGCCATAGAGGGTGTGCTCCACTACTATAGGGTGATCATATGGAAAGGAAGCCTTAGGTGGAACTTACACCTGATCATAGAGAATTGTGATTAAAATTAATACTAGGGTGATTCCATAGAGGGTGTACTCCACCACTACTACGTCTAATCCTATGGGAAGGAAGCACAGGGACTTACACCTAACCTTGAGGAAAAGAAAGCTAGAGTGGTTCCATGGAGAGCATTCTCTATTACTAGCTAGTCATCACATGAAAAGAAATCCTGAGTTGGGACTTACCCCAGACCATTATGGATCAAGATTGAAATTGATACTAGGGTGGTGCCATAAAGGGTGCACTCCACCACTAGTTGATATAATATTAAGGGAAGGAAGCACGGGGACTCACACCTAACTATTAAGAAATGAAAATTAGAATGGTGTCATAGTGGGTGTGCTCCACTACTAGTAGGTGACTATATAGAAATTTAGAATGATGTAGGACTTACACCTGATTATTAAGGATCATGATGAAAATTGATACTAGGATGGTGCCCCATCTCTAGTAGATCTAATCCGAAAGAAATGAAGTACGATGACCACACCTAACCTTAATGAAAAGAAAGCTAGATTTTGGAATTGGTATTTTAAATAAATTTGATTGAATTTGATTAAAAACTTGAAAAGATTTTTATTGATTTAAAATTTGAGTTACGTTAAGCATAGTATTTCTTAAGGAAATGCCGGTTGACTAGCAACATCAGGTAATTTTCCTTACAATTAACTAACTGATATTAGCCTCCTTCATAGATTATCTCTATGACAAAAATATCATTTTTATGTCAGTTTAAACCTCCCTCTAATCTTTCGGTGAGCTAAGATAGGCCTCCAAAGAACTAGGATCAAGTTTCTTGTATGGATGGTTATAAGTTTTACAAACATATTCTGAGTTTAAACCATTTGATCTTTGTACAACTCTAAATTTTATTAAACTTGGAGATGATGCTCTTCAAGGCCTTCGAACTATTCTAACCATATTTATACATTTAGTTCAGTTGTAATTTGATTATATATCTCAACACTTAGCCAAGAAATATTTATTTTTAGATGGAGTACGACCTTGGACCCATACACTAATCCAAATGGAGTGGATTGGGTTGACGTTCTATAAGTTCTCCTATAAGCCCATAAGGCTTCCAATAACCTCTCATCATATTGACATTTGTTATCATTTAGGGTCATTTTGTTGATTTGTACCAAGGTCTTATTGAAGGCCTCACGCAACCCATTCACCCATGGGTAATAAAATTTTGAGTATCTCTAATCAATGACATGGCATTTTATAAAGTTATTAAATTTTTTAGACTTTAAAGCAAACCCATTATAGGATATGACCTTCAGGGGTATACTAAATTGATATATGATATGGTCATAGAAGAATTTCAAGACATGATGTGATGGTACATTACATAGGGGAAATGCTTCCAACTACCTGGAAAATTAATCAGTCATGAGTAAAATGAAGCGGTGACTTCTTGTAGAGGGAGGGTCAATAGTCCCAACAACATCCATACCCAAATCTCAAAGGGCCATGAAGCTATCATGGGAACAATACCTTAGGCGACCGATGTAAAACCACACCATAAACTTGGCATTGATGATAACATTTTTCAATGTTCATGCAATTTTCAATCATATTAGGCTATTAATATGCAAGTATTTTGATTTTAATTTTCTTTTCAGGACCTGATTCATGAGCATCACATAGTCTAGCATGGACTTTATTTATGATCTTTAGGGATTCTCATTTTATAAATAACAAAACCACACCTTATCTTACGATAAATTATATAGAGTGTTGTTCACAAGTGCACATGAGAGGTCACATTTCTTGATTTTATTAATAAAGGATCTATCGTAAGGGAGGTTGAATTCTTGAAGGTAATCAATGAGTAGTTGTCTCTAATCACCTTCTTCATCAGTTGTTCAAGAGGCATACATGGTCTAGGTTGATTTCTTATTGTGATGCTCCAAATCACTAGGAGATAGAACCCGATGACCTTGAATCTCTATAGGAATGGAGTCTTCTTCTTGATAGGAAAATTCTTTTGCAAGCTTTGCTAAGACATCCACTACGAAATTACTTCCATGGAGAATTCTATACATAGTTACAACATGAATTTGCTAGAAGGTTATTTTTGTATTGATGGTACTTCATGATTTTTGGATTCAAAAGCTTATTGGTTCCTATAATCTAGTTGAAAATTAGTTGACAATCACCAAAAATTTTGATTCATTTTATTTCAATCCATATTACAAGTTCCAAATAAGTTATTAGAGCTTCTTACTCAACCTCATTATTTATGTAAGGCTCTGATAAGTGAAATAAGAAATGCTTCCTTCCCTTATATAGTGTTAGGAAAATCATGTCAGTTATGACATTTCTAGGAATAGTAAATTTATGTGCGTTACCTCATAATGAAAACACTGCGCCATCAAAATATTGTTCCCAGACACCATCACTGAATTTCTTAAAACTCATAATTTATTCATCAGGTAAATCAAAGTTTAGATGAGATTCTGTCGATAATGGGTGTGACACAAGGAAGTCAGCACCGACCTATCCATTCACAGCACGCATGGGAATAAAAATTAGGAAGTGTTACATTTGAAGCAATATCATAGACCACTATGCCAGACATCTTGAGAATGTAGGATGAGTCATAAGATATTGCAATGGATTGACTCTTGAAATTATGCTTACTTGATGAGAAAACATATAGTGTTTTAGCTTTTGGGCTATAATAACTAAAGTAAGAAAATGCTTCTCAATTGAAGGATATCAAATTTCTATAGGGGGAAGTCATCAGTTGAGGTAATAGAGGATATTTTATTTTCCCTTATCCTTAACTTGAGCTAACAGGGAACCAAGCGACTAGTCTAGAGCTGTGGTATTGAGAATAAAAGGCTTCCTTGAATAGGGACTGCCATCACTAGCATATTAATAAGATATTGCTTTATGTTTTTGAAGGCACTATGATATTTCTCATCCCACATGAATTTCATGTTCTTTTTAGCTAGGGTTTAGAAGGGATGACACCTTCCAGATAGATTAGATATAAACATTCTTATATATGCCAGTATACCTTGAAGGGGTCTTAGATGAGTAAGGATTCTAAGAGGTGGCATGTTTAAGATGAAATATAATCTTAGCAAGATTAATTTTTATTTCATGGTGACTTACTATGAAGCCCATGAATTTTTAGAAGTGTCACCAAAAACACACTTCAAGGGGTTCATTTTAAAGTCGTAGCGACACAACTGCTCAAAGATGATTCATAAGTCATATAGGTGAGCCTCTTTGACTTTACTCTTGATGACCAAATTGTTGACGTAGCATTCAACTTGATTGTGTACCAATTCATTGAAGATTTGGGTCGTGGCCTGCTGGTAGATTGCACCATCATTTTTAAGACTAAATGACATTACCTTATAATAAAAGATCTGTATATGGGTTATGAATATAATATTTTTCTCATCTTCTAGGGCCATCTTTATTTGGTTATAACCAGATGAGTCATTCATAAAGGAGAAAATGACATGCGAAAAGGCAATGTTGACCATGAGCTTCGGTATGGGTAAAGAAAACTCATCCTTGGGATATGCCTTATTCAGATCCCTATAGTCGACACATATTCAAATTTGATTATTCTTCTTTCAAACTGGTATAATGCTGGCTATCCAAAAGGGATATTATTTCTTATGCATAAATCCAGCCTTGACCAATTCTTGATTTCAGAAATAGCTTGCTACTCAATTTCTAGATGTATGCTTCTAGGAACTTATTTAATAAGAATGGTATTAATTAAAATTTCAAGTTTATGGACTACTACATTGGTAGATAAGCTTGATCCTTCATCGTATGTCCAAGTAAAGCAGTCCTTAAACTTGAAGAGAAGTTAAATTATATCCTTAGACTCATCTTCAACAATAAAGAGCTTATAAAGTAGGGTTATGTTCATCCTTTATTCAAAAATTAAATTCTTTAATTTTTCAACTATCGATTGTATCACTTCTTTAAATTCAAGGGGTGCAACCCGAACCTGAAATTCATTGAGATCATCTGATGTCTCCAAACAAAGCCAGTCTAGGGGATAAAAATTTTTTGTAGGGAGCTTCTTAGATTCAAGATGATTTATTATCATGAGGCAATATTCATCATTGTCAAATGAACTAACAGTACAAAACTTGATACCAATGGTCAAATTTCTTTTATTTTTAGTATGCTAGAGGATCTCATAGTATCATGCCTGATCCTTTATTGATTTAACCGGCATGTGACCATTAGTGACATAATTCTCATACACATAGTAAAGTAGAAAAGAGGTTCTTCTATTAATTTGTTGAAATAAACCTCATCAGGGATTACATCATCTTCCTTCTTTTAGGTGAAGGAGAGAGAAAAAAATATCTAGACTCTCCTTACCTCTCTATCTAAACTAAGAGAGTCCTTAATGACTAACCTTGTAAAGCTATCAGCAGATAATGGGGTTAAGGTTATGGCTTCAATTCTTCTAATAAGCTTTTCATGCATTGTTAATTTAGACTTATCACTTTGAACTTTCAGAGTGTCACCCTCTAGATCATTATCATGTTGTAATGTGAGATCAAATTTTGGAGGAGAATTTATCTTTTGATAATCAAAAGGAATTCTTGCACACCATACTTTCAGTTCCTCATCAAAACTTTATTCAAAATCAATGTACATCGAGGGTATTTTTTTTTAATGAAGAATGTCCTTGACCACATGATATTTAGGCCATCCTCATACATCTATTAGGTAAAATGTTTTGAGGCCTAAAGATCACTCCCTCGACATCATTTACACAATATAATTGTTGTATTTTTTTGAATTTTATCTTTTTCTCCTTTTGATTTTTTATTTCTTTTTAAAATTTATTCACCTACTTTGTACTCTTTAATTGTGATATAGCCCTTAGAACATGCAGTGGAACCTTTAGGTGAGTAGAATAGCATCTTTGTAGATCTCAATCTCGTTAATAGAGAATGGTTGCAAATCACCCTTAATCATGTACTCAATGCCATTTTGTTGGTACTTGACGTATTTATGTAGGGTAGATGTAACCATCCTATACTCATAGATCTAGGGCCTACCTACAAGTGTGTTGAAGGACATTTTTGAATCAATTATGTGAAATTTAGCCTCTATTTTCAACTCTTCTCTCTCTAGAATGAGTGTGATTAAACCTAATGCCTTTGTTTGAGTTAAAAAAAGAAATGTTTGAAAAGGTTAATTTTCTTGGGGAGAATTTAATTTTTGGAATTTTAATTTTAAAATTAAACATGCCATTATGAATAATATATTACCTCGAGAGGTAAAGATATCATTCCTTAATTAGTTGAATTTATATGATTTAAAATTCATCCTGATTATCATAGTTAAATTTGAGCAAGAACTATATATAACCTCAGAGGGTCAAAATGATTATTCAATCAAATATTTAAATATGATAATTTGGATAAAATATCATTAGTTTCATAATCAAAGCTATGCTAGTTATCGATATATCTTCCTAGAAAGAAGATATCAATCACTATTGATCATTTGAAAATGATGATAATGATCTTTGATTTTAATTTGAATTTTCCCAGAGATAATTAATTGAGTTTTGAAAAATTGATTTTTAATAATTTGATGTGGGTTTCTAAATCTCTTACAAGCATAAGCCGTCATAGTTAATTATATCATAGGAAATAGTTTCCTATGAAAACTCTTGATTAAAATAATGTAAGAAATTTTATTAAAATTCTCATGGAGTGATATCAAAGGAATGAAATTTTAATCCCAAATGGGATTGGAGAAACATTGAACATTTATTTCTAGAAGTCAAAGGAGAAAAGTAGGAGGTGCTTTGGAATTCTAAAAAACATTTTAAAAGCACCCTAGTCCACCCTAAGTGTTGGGCTTTGAATTTATATTTGAAGAGACTTTATCTGAGTTATTAATTTTTTTTGAATGTTGGCATTATATTTCCAGAAGGTTGAGGTTTTATAGTATTAACCAACCTTATAGCCTAAATCTAAATTGGGCACTAATATAGCAGCTTGAACCTAGCTAATACAGTGTAAATCTGGACTTATTCTGTCTTAGATTAGGGAGCCAGCTAACCACCTAGTCTCTTCTATTAATGAAAATGATTGAAAACTTAATTTAAAATTAATTAAGATAAATGGTGGTGTCGATGACAGTGGGAGGACATGATTCAAACTCTGATTGGTTAATCCGAACTGTAGGGCAATCATTGCTGACGAGACATTAATTACCAATGATTACGCTACCAGCAAACATTGCTAATTAACACTAGCTAAATAAAACCACATAAGTGATTTACTTAACAACATCAACAAGCCCGCATGACTATTTAATCTCCCACAGCTTCGAATGAATGGCCCTGATGTGGTCAAATGAAGATTCGAACCGAATGAGGTATACACACGGACATAGCAGACTGCGGTGCAATTAAATCTCAGCCATTGATTAGAAGATCAACAGTTGATATTTTGTGCATTTGAACTATACTATAAAAACACCATAGGATTGAAAAAGTACTTTATTTCCTCAATTGATTGACTTGAAATTTTAAACATACATTGTAGGGATAGACATAAATAATGGGGGATACTTTAGATAGCTTGAAAATCACTTAATAGAAAGTTATTTAAATCTATGTATTCTAACCTAGGATTAGGGTTATACCTCTGTAGAGTTGATTGATTCAGATGATCATGGTGCTCTGAGCTTGTTGACTATCCACATATAAGTTTGTAAAAGGCCCCTTGAGCTAAAAAAAATCCTAGATTGAACGGTAGAAGCCTTTGAAGGAAAAAGGCCTTGGTTCACCAGAAAGCTCGCTGCCGATGGGGTTTGAATGGTGGTTTTGAATTAGGGAAATAAGACGGAGGGTATGGAGAGCTCGAACGAAATTATGGAATGGCTTAGGAGGGCTTGAGTGGAGAGATAATCCTAGGATTCAAAATGACCTAGTTTGGATTTTTTTTGCCCTATTCAATCATCCTCTAATCAAATGGGTGGCTAGGATAGGTTTTCCAACTCCCTAGATGATCACCAAGTGGAATGTGAGTGGTTAGGAGTAGGGGAATCAAAATACATCATGGATAATGAAGGGGAAAGCCTCTTTTATTCCATTGTTTGCATAGGCTTGATTAGGCAGTTTAGAATTAAGCTAGGGATTAGAGGATGCATAGAAAGGTCTAGAGTTAGTTTGAGTTGTTGGAATGAAGGGAGTGAGTTTGTTTTAAGCCAATTGAGTATTTAAACCCCTTAGATAAGTTTACTAGATTTGTTATAAAGTCAGCTTGTCAAGAACAGGTAACGTGGAACCTAAGTGGCCTCATATGCTTATGGGATGTATTGGGAAGAGTATTAAGCCATGGGTTAGAAGTTTAAATTAAAATATGGAAACTTAAATGGTTTTGACCAAGTATACTAAGTTGACTTGGTCAACTTCTTTTGGGTTTTATTTACTAAAGAATTGGACATACCTAGACTATGAGTTGGAGTAAGTTTAAATCTTGATATAGGTTGAATAGGTTGGGTTGATCATGGTTTGGCCATGGATTAAGGTTTGACCAAAGTTGAGATTTTACCAAGTCAAACTTAGTTATTTTTTACTTCAAATAAGTTTGAATGGGTTTGAATAATGTTTTAAGATAGGTTTGAGAACTTGAAGGTTTTGATTTGATTAAATGGGTTGGATTAACCCATTTGAAACTTTAATGGACAATTGGGACAACCTAGATTGACTTAGGATCTAGGTTTGGATTCAAAAAGTTTTGTTTTGTATTTGAAGTCTATTAGAGGTGGTCCTAGGGGTAAAAAAATGTCATTTTAGTCAAATTGACTTTTTGGACCCTTTCGGGATTGTTTGGTTAACTTGGGTTGACTTGGTAAAATAGGTTGACCTAAGGCCTAAGTTTTGGTCCAATAGATTTGACATGACATTTGGGGTCTTATAAAGGTGGTCTGAAGGTTCAAAATGGTCATTTGGGTCAAAGTGATCATTTAAACCCTTAAAGGGCTATTTGGTCAACCTGGTTGACCAGGCTATTTGGTCAACCAGGTTAACCCAGGGTCTAGATTTGGGTTAAGCAAATTTAGAATGTTGTTTTGAATTTAATGGAAGTGATCTGATGCAATGGTGAGGTCATTTGGATTGAACTGACCTTTTAACCCCAAAAAAGGAGATTTTGGTCATTTTGACCACTAGTCAACAAAAATGCAATATACTGCTCAACATATTTGGATCAGGAGTTTGGATGCGGTTAGACGATTTGGAGAAGGATTTATGTTTAAATTCTATAGAATGGCAGGTCAAGTGGCATTAACTATAAATATTTGAAGGTTTTGTAATATTTGGATATATATTCTGTTTCTTGGGATAGAGGTCTCAAAATGAGGTCAGTTTTGGAGGGTTGACCCTAGAGACATGCCTAATCAATATGCAATTGATAAATCATGGTTTAGGGATAATTGGTCTAAGGTTTAAAATATTTGAAAAAATCATTAAGAAAGGGTTTAAGAACCTAGCCTTTTATCCATGGATTTTGGTCTTGATTTCTGAGTTCGGTCTGGGTTTTAGATTTAACTGCTTGAATTTAAATTATCCACATCACACAAAATAAATTGGATGCATTTATATGACTGAATAGGTTTGAAAATATATTTTAAATTAGTTTGAAGGTTGGGTTGAGGTTTGAACTAAGGTTTTGATTTTGGTTTGAACTAGGAGCTAGATTTTAATTGAATTGAAGTTCAAGATGATTGATAGTTGGGTGCTTCTCAACCATTAAATCAATGAGTATAATTCTTGATTGATATTGATGACCTCATTAAAAAATGAGGTCAATAAATGGACCCCTAATATGTGTAGTATGTAGAACAAAGTTCTATTGCACATATTGGCATTAATCGAATAAAAAGGTCAAATACATAATTTTGATTCTAATAGAAGAAGAACCTAACCCTAGATGATAGAGTTTGAATTTATATTAGAGTAGTGCTTGAAGGGCATACTAACAGTAATGGGTTTAATCCTAAATAAAGGAAGTGTTACAAATTAGTAATCAAGATTGAGATTGTGATTTTTTATGATAACAAAATATTATTAGTATAATTTTATTTTTTAATTAACTTATATTAGATATTTCTAGTTATTTCTGTGAGTACTAACATTTCAAGATAATCATATATTTCTCTAGATTGCAGAAGAATTTAAGACAAGGTAGAATAGTATTCCATGTAAAAGATTCTATATATCTTTTTTTTTTTTAAATTTCTTGAGTCTGAGCAAGTGTGATTGTAATTGAGTAACCATCCACACACATACACAGGTAGTGTATAAAATTATTAAATCTGATCGTATAGTATAATATATAATCATATTATATGATTTAACTTAGTTCTTTCTCTAGAATTTGATTACTCAAACCATGGTTAATTTTATTAACTAATCGTAATGTATGATATCCAGTCATACATCAAATTAATAGAGTATGAAATTTAAGTCATACGAGATCATACCATATGAATGCAACTATTTTTGAACTTTTTATATAGTATAATATCAATTTGTATAGATGCCTGATAAAGTAAAAAATTTAGGTCGTACCAGATTATACCATACAAACACAGTTATTTTTAAACTGCTCGTATGATAGGATATTAATTTGTATATATGACGAACAATGTTTGAAATTAGATTTATACCAGATCATATCATATGAACATGTTCATTCAAATTTGTTCATTTTTGAACTATTCATACTGTATAATCCAAACTCGTACAGATGACCAAAAGTGTATGAAACTATGTTTTCCCTAGTTCATATGTAAATGAAGCCATGATTTTTGAATTGTTCATACCGGACGTTCTATGATCGTACAGTAAAAAAATTTAATGGTTCTCTTGAATAAATTAAGTTTTTAGATGAGTTTTTATGTGTTTTCTAAAAATAGTGTCCCAAAACTATCACTCCTATCCTTTTCTTTGAATTTTCTCCTGAGAATGACTTTTGGGAGTGTGTTTGAGAGAGATTTTGAGATTGGAGAGTGAGAGATATAGTAACAGGAAATTGTGAGGGATTCATAAGGTTGCCCAAAGTGAGGATCTTTTTGTTCTTCTTCTAAATTCTTCCTAACTTCTTTGGAGACTCTTGAAAGAAGATCTTAAGATTGGATCAAGGTTGTCTTCCTTCACCTGGATGGTGAAAAAGATGTGTCGATTCCTTGCCTTCATCAGGAGGGTGAGTCTTGGTTCTCTACCTTTACCAGGTAGGTAAAAAAATACGTATTGGTACTCATCCTTTACTAGGTGGGTGAAAAAGGATGAGAATGTACAGTGCCATCATTTGTAGAGTGTAAAAGGCGATGATTCTCTAATGTACCATGTTGGTGGAAGAGAGTTTTGTAAGGGCTTCTCCGCCTTGCTGTTGGGGAAAAAGGAGAATCACTATTATTTAGAGCAATACCTAGAGAAGGATAATCACTAAAAAGTTTCCAAGGAGTGGATGTAGGTCTAGTTTGACCAAACCACTATAAAATTTGGCTTTTTATTTTTCCTACATTTTATTTCATACTATTTATATTTATGGATGAAGGATTATCTGTTAAAATCATTTGTATAAATAACTACATATTTCAAGATTAGAGTTCTAATTTTCTAAAAAAAATTTTAAAGAGGTTTCCCAAAATCTATGAGATTTTTTAGATAACCAATTCACTCCCCTCTTGGTTAGCCTTGAGATAGTTATATAAGGTCTAATAACCTATAGAAACTTTTAACTTATATTAGAGCCCATTTTAAAAATTAAGTTTTAGACTACTTTTTGAAAAATGATGATGGCTAATTTTGGAAACTGAAACACTATTGAATGATATTCCATCACTAGACCACATTTATTTGAAAACATTCCTTTTGATTTCTGAAAAACTGGCATGTTTACATTTTTGCAATCACTTGACTATCGCATGTGGATCAAGGTACAAGAAGGTTATACTAAACCGGCTAGAATAGTAGATAACATTAAAATTGAAACACCATTTATTGAATGGACAATATAAGAAAGAGATTTAACATAATTAAATTTAAAATATTTAAACAATTTTATTTATGCCTTGAAATCTGAGGATTATATGCATATTTCAACCTGTAAACTTCACCTGGATGGTGAAAAAGATGTGGTGATTCCTTGCCTTCATCAGGAGGGTGAGGCTTGGTTCTCTACCTTTACCAGGTGGGTAACAAAATACGTATTGGTACTCATCCTTTACCAGGTGGGTGAAAAAGGATGAGAATGTACAGTGCCATCATTTGTAGAGTGTAAAAGGCGACGATTCTCTAATGTACCATGTTGGTGGAAGAGAGTTTTGTAAGGGCTTCTCTGCCTTGCAGTTGGGGCAAAAGGAGAATCACTATTATTTAGAGCAATACCTAGAGAAGGAGAATCACTAAAAAGTTTCCAGGGAGTGGATGTAGGTCTAGTTTGACCAAACCACTATAAAATTTGGCTTTCTTCTGTTACTTTTTATTTCTCCTACATTTTATTTCATACTATTTATATTTATGGATGAAGGATTATCTAATAAAATCATTTGTATAAATAACTACATATTTCAAGATTAGAGTTCTAATTTTCTAAAAAGAATTTTAAAGAATTTTCCCAAAATCTATGAGATTTTTTAGATAACCAATTCACTCCCCTCTTGGTTAGCCTTGAGATAGTTCTATAAGGTCTAATAACCTACATAAACTTTTAACTTGTATCAGAGCCCATTTTAAAAATTAAGGTTTAGACTACTTTTTGAAAAACGATCATGGCTTATTTTTCAAACTGAAACACTATTGAATGATATTCCATCACTAGACCACATTTATTTGAAAACATTCCTTTTGATTTCTGAAAAACTTGCATGTTTACATTTTTGCAATCACTTGACTATCGCATGTGGATCTTAGTACAAGAAGGTTATACTAAACCTGCTAGAATAGTAGATAACATTAAAATTGAAACACCATTTATTGAATGGACAATATAAGAAAGAGATTTAACATAATTAAATTTAAAATATTTAAACAATTTTATTTATGCTTTGAAATATGAGGATTATATGCATATTTCAACCTGTAAAACTTAAAAAGAAATTTGGGATAGACCTTGCATAACATATGAAGAGACAAATGAGGTAAAATAAAATAGGTTGAACATTTTATTACATGACTATGAACTCTTTTGCATGAAATTAAATGAGTCAATTTCTAATATATATACAAGGTTTACCCAAATTATTATCTCATTACATGCTTTAGGTAAAGATCTTAAAAATTTAGAGAAATAAAATAAAATTTTATTTTATTTGCCTACTACCTATGATGCAAAGATAACTGCCATTATTGAGTCTAAGGATTTAAATGTATACGTTATTGATAATCTTCTTGGGTTACTTATTGCTTACGAACAAGGAGTGGATCAATGACAAATTGATATAGGTGACTTTGCTAAATGAAAATATGAAGAATGATCATACAAATATAGATAACAACCACACGACTTTGCTAAATAAATTTGATAATTTAAATAAGGAGCATGATTTATTGAAAACATCTTATAATAAGCTTGAAAATAATTTTAAGGTGTTTATAGCTTAATCTAATAAAAGAGAACATGAGTTAAAAGTTGATAATTCAGTTTTAGAAAGTGGAAACTCATATCTTAAAAAAAAACCTAAAAGCTTTTAAGGAAAGTAAGACACCTCCCACACTTGAAAATTTTTATAATCCTGAATAAAAGCATATAATTTCAAAGTTTAGAAAAAAGATATTACAACTCACATAGATTGGAAAATCTTTTTCCTGGTGTTAAATGCTTTTCATGTGGAATGATGGGGCATATTTTCCATACTTGCACTTTTCATCATAGAACACATCTAGTGTGAAGACCTAATTGCATCAATTACAACATATCAAACGTGCATGTATATTATCATTGTCAAGAGGAGAACTCAAATTTATTCGGGTTTTCAAGCCTAACATTTGATAATTTTTAAAAAATACTCTCATACAAGCCCTCGTGAGAGTAATTGGTACCTAGAAAATAGATATTCCAAACATATGATTGGAGATGCGAATCAATTTATATTGCTGGAGGCCAGGACTAGAGGCAAAGTGACACTTGGAGATAACACCACTAGGAGAGTGGTAAGATCAGGTATGCTTGGCAATACAAATAATTTTCAGATTGAAAATATTTTATTGGTTGAAGGCTTAAAACATAACTTGCTAAGTATCAGTTAGTCCTCCTTTCATTCACTAAGGATCACATGTGTGAAGAATATCAATTAGGGAAACAAGACAAGTCCTCCTTTCATTCAATTAAGGATGTTAAAACTAGCAAACCCTTAGAAGTCCTTCACATGGATCTCTTTGGACCTTTCAACACTATAAGTCTAGGAGGGAAAACTTTTGGGTGTGTGATTATTGATGATTTTTCAAGGTTCGCTTAGATTAGATTTTTATCTCATAAGAGTGAATAATTTAAAGAGTTTAGAAAATTTTCTACTTGGATTTAAAGGAAGCTAGTATGTAAATTTCTTGTATTTCAAAGTGATTATAGAGGAGAGTTTGAAAAAAAATTTGAAATTTTTTGCAAAGAGAAAGGGATTGATCCTAACTTTTCAGCTCATAAAACCCCATAATAGAATGGGGATGTTGAAAGAAAGAATAGAACTTTAGTAGAGGCCACAAGAGCTATATTGATTGAATATTCACTTTTTAAATATTTTTGGGCTGAATTGGTTAGTACAACATGTTATATTCTAAATAGGGTGATCATTAGATCTACATTGAATATAATATCCCAAGAACTTCTTAAAGATAGAACATCCAACCTCTCACACCTACATGTCTTTGGATGTAAAATGTTCATTCATAGTAATGGAAAAACTATTTTAGGAAAATTTGATGAAGGAATTTTTATAGAATATTTAAGTGTTGGAAAATCCTATAGAGTTTTTAATAAATGGACTTTTGTTGTAGAGATGACAACTCATGTAGTTTTTGACAAATATGCTATTTATGGAGGGTCTAGGTTGGAAGAAAAAGACATTAAAGAAAGTTCCTAAGGAATTGAAGATGTAAATTTTGAAGAAAAGGTTGAAACTAAAAACAATATACTTAGAGATTGGAAATATCCTAAAAGTCATCCTAAAGAACTAATTTTAGGAGACCCAAGTGAAGGTGTTAGGACAAGGCATGGGCTTAGAAAAGAACTGAAGCATTTAGCATTAATTTATATGATTGAACCCACTAATATGAATCCAGCTCTTTCTAAAGAATTTTGGATTTTAGCTATGCAAGAAGAATTGAAGTAATTTGTTAGAAATGATATTTTGAATTGGTAGAAAGACCTAAAAATCAAAGTATTGTTGGAACTAAGTGGCTTTTCAAAAATATGGTGAGTAATTCAAGTTTAATGGTTAGGAATAAGGCTAGATTGGTGACCAAGGGGTACAATCAAATATAAGATATTGATTTTAAGGAGACTTTTTCCCCCGTAGCTAGACTTAAAGCAATAAGAGTGCTTCTAGCATTTGCCTATTTTAAAGGATTCAAATTATTTTGAATGGATGTTAAAAATTATTTTCTTAATGGGGTAATAAAAGATGATGTTTATGTTGAACAACCTCTAGGTTTTAAAAATTCACTGTTTCCTAATATATGTTTAAATTGAAGAAAGCACTGTATAGACTGAAACATAAACCTAGGGTATGGTTTGTAAGGTTAAGCATTTTTCTATTAGAAAATTCTTTTGTCAAAGGAAGTGTGGACACCACTCTCTTTATAAAAAGGGTAGGAGTAACATTCTTATTATTCAAATTTATGTTGATGGTACCTTATTTTGATCCACCGATAAAAATCTTTGTGTTGAATTTTCAATAATAATAAGCAAGAAATTTGAAATGAGTTTGATAGGAGACTTGAGATAATTTCTTAGTTTTAACATAAAGCTTAGAGAGAACATCTACTTTCTTAGTTAGTCAAAATATTTTAATGACATTCTTAAGAAATATGAAATAAATAATGTTAAACCAATAAATAATCCTGTGAGTTCCTTAGGTCAGTTAGATAAGGATTCTAAAGGAAAATATGTTGATCAAAAGAGATTTATAGGGATGATTGGACCATTCCTTTATTTAACTATTAGCAGACATGATATCATGTTTTGTGCTTATCCTTGTGCTAGATTTCAAGCTAATAAAAAAGAATATCATTTGACTATTATTAAAAAAATTCTGATATATATTTTAGGAACTCAAAATTTAGGGATTTCGTATCCAAGGCATATCATATCTTTTGAAATAATTGGATATTTTGATTCAGATTTTGTGTAGGGTAGATAGAAAGAGTACTTTTAGAACTTGTCAATTTATAGAAAACTTTTTAGTCTCTTGGTCTAGTAGAAAATAAAGTTTAGTAGCTCTTTCAACTGTTGAAGCAGAATACATAGCCTTAGGAAGTTGTGTGACATAAGTGCTATAGTTAAAATAATAACTTGTGGACTTAGGTTTTTAAATTAATACTATTCCAATTTTTTGTAATAATACTAATGCGATTTGCATTTCAAAGAATATAATTTAACACTCAAGAACTAAGCATATTGACACAAGGCATCACATCATTAGAGATCATGTTACTAAAGGAGTAGTTGAGCTTCATCATTTTGCAACAGAAATTTAACTTGGAGACATTTTCACAAAACCACTAGCTTTTGAGACTTTTAGTATTTTAAGAACCAGATTGGTTGTAATTGATATTCATGTTTGATAATTTAAATTATGTAAATTGAAATTATAGTGTATTTCTCTTGGTCTTGTGATTGTATTTTATTTTATGTTTTTGTGGTTTGTGTTTATTATTTTTTCTCCATTTTGTGTTTGATTTTGTGTTTTGATTTTTTACTTTATGATTGATTTTTATTTCAATTTATTTTTTTTTTGTTTTTTTTTTTGTGAATCTTGTATGAATTTGTTTTTGAAGTGTATCTTATTCATCATGTGAACCATTAAATTTTCTTTTCCATTTTTACTGTACGAGCATAATTCGTATTGTGCAAATTCTTCAGATTTTAACATGGTTTGTTTTTTGTAATGGGGAGATGAAATTTTTCTCTGATCGTATAGTACAAACACATGTTCGTCTGTACAAACCATCAATTTTTCATCTTTACGATTCTGGCGGGTATTTAATGACAATTATTTTTTAAACATCATCCGTATAAACACTTGTTCATCTGTATAATCCAGTTGTTAGTTTGAATATGGAGGATCTCAACTGTAAGTACAAACATTATTAACTGATTGTCCCATATGAACACATGTTTGTTTGTATGATCAATTTGGTCAAAATGTCATATGGAACAACTCGTCGTAAAGCCACTTTACAAAAAGATGTTTTGAAGAATTAGTTGTTCTTGACCCTTTCCATTTATATGTATGAACCAAAGATCATCCCATACAAAGTTCAAAATCATATGTACGAAGGTAATTTTGTACTGTACGAACTAGTTTGAATTATATAAATTGGGGTTTATTCTTTGAATTTTTTTAATCTTTTTCATCTCCGATCCCTTTTAGTTCTCCTGTTTGAACTTTTTTCTCAAATGACTAGTAGTAGCAAGCAACCTTGAACTTCCAAGGGTGGTTCATCACATTCTAAATGAGATGACAATTTTCTTTCTAGGGAGATTAAACAAGCCTTCGATTGGTTTATTCAGGCTATGATTACCCCTTCTCATCTTTTGATTCAAGAAGATATTAGCTTTAAAATCATGCCCCTTTTCAACTCCACTAAATTTTGTTTCATTTTCACCTTAATCTATGCATTTTTTTTCTAAGACATTTTACTATTTTCTTGCTAATATGAGAATGCAAGAAAAAAAATAGTAATTACCTATTATGTTTTTCATCAACATGTTGAAATTACCAAGGAAGATTTGGGGACTTTTCTACTCCTTAGGATTGAAGAGATTATGATTGGACCATTAAATGATATATAGAAGTGATTATGATTGGACCATTGTTAATTAAAAACATCGGGGTATATCTTTCGTCTCTCATTTACATCTTCACTGAATGAAAATGATAGGATCATATAGTATATCTTAAGAACTTCTATCATTCCTAAAGCTGGTGATCAAATAAATATTACCCCTCTGCTTTCCTTCATTATACATTATATCATGAAAAACACTCCTATTGAAGAAACCCAATTTATTCTGGACTACATCTATAATTTATATGACATTAAACTCACTATAACTAGAAGGAAGGAGAATTTAGCTTTAGGACACCTAGTTGCCTACATTCTTGAAAAGAAATACAACCTCATTCATCCTAAATCCCCCCTAAATAATCAACCTTTTTTATTTCACAAGTGCCTCATTTCAAATTCTTTCTCATTGGGATTAAGGGGATGAAGGAGAAGAATTTGATGAAGGAGGACCCACACTTGCACCTGCCCCTACTCCTGGACATGATCAATAGTTCTATCAAGACATGATACAAAAATTTGATCGCCTTGAATCTCATATCGATAAATGTTTTGATCAAGTTCAAATACATTTGGATCTATAGGATTATAGATATAATAAATAAATTAACTGAGTTAGAGGATAATTTAATTAGCTCAACACTCAAGTAGCTACCATCAATAGCTACTTCACCTAATTCAGTCCTCCACAGCCTCCTCTAGATCAAGGCCAACCAGATTATTAGTTTATTTGTAGTTTCATGATGTTCTATTTTTAGCTTTTATGAGTTTAGTTTCTATTAATTATTATCTCACTTTTTAGTTGGTTTATTTTTTGTTTGTTTGTTGTATTTTCTTTATATTTTTATTTCATGTTATTTTAAAAAAAAATTATGTGTGTTTGGTTATTTTTATATTTTTATTTATTTTTCTCTAGAATTGTCAATTAATAAGCTCTATTTCAGACATCTTATTTTTTTTTAAAAAATCCATTTAGCAATTTATTCAACCAACTAAATACTACTTGATTCCTCCTTCAACAAGGTTAAAAAAGGAGGAGGAATTTTATTACAACTAACATCTTGCCAAAAAAAATTCAGAAAGAAGAGCTAAGTTAGCGCTTAAATCAGCTAACTTATTTCATTCCCTTTTTAAAAACTGAAAAAGTTCTTGTTTAAAATCTTGAAGAAAGTCTAAATCCTTAGGATTTAAAAATTCTTCTGAGACCACTGACTTATTTAGTAAGTTTTGAAAAAAATTTGATAACATTGTAGTTATCTCCTTCTATCACAATACCCTTTGCATCAAACATCCATTCTTAAACATAATTCCTCAAAGCAAGAATTGATAAGATCTCAACTTGTGAACAATCCCAATGAAGGCAACTGAAACCAAATGCGCCTAAGAATTGACCTTTACAATTTTAACTCCACCTATACCAGCTTTATTTTTACTAATTAAAGAAGCATCCACATTTACCTTAATCTAACCAAGAGGTGGAGGAAGTAAAAAAGAATGACACAGCATATTCTGCTAATTAGCATCGTAGTTTTCCCAAATTGGATCTAAACAAAAAGAGACAACTGCATGACTGATTGAATTTGCTGCAATGTAGGAGCAGCTATCCTCACAATCTCCATGAGCAATCTTATTCCTGCTTTTCCAACAAAAAATACCATAGAGTAAAACATATTACCAATTATAGGATTCATAACTGCAAGACGCCGCAATAACAGATTACATTCTTCTAGAGAGTTACTAGCCGGAATAAAAAATTTCAAGAAGCAAACCGATATGAAACTTTTATTATCTTACCACAAGGAAAAACAACATGTTCAGCATCTTCAGCGTCTCCACATCCTCTTGGTCATCCAACATAATCAATTAATCTTCTATAGTGAAGGAAATAATTTTAGGGAATCACATTCTTACATAGATTCCACCAAAATAATTCAATTTGAGGCGGCCTTAACATTAACTTTTTTTATCCATCTCCATTAATAATCTTCCATATAATCTTCATAAACTTTTTCAAATGCTAATGCTGCTATTGATATTCTTGAACACTTGAAAATCAACTCCAATTGGTCTTTAATAGCTCCTAAATGAATAGGAACCAAGAGAATCAGTTCATCCAGTTGATGTCTTAAATAAAGCTTTAATTTTTCAACATCTCATTCCCCATTTGTGATAAAAGCTGAAAGGCGAGTTTATTCATGATTTAAATCTGCTATAAAAGTTGGTCACCTGTCATTGCTTTTCCCAAGAATCCAAATATCTTTAATAGTATCCACTTCTTGACCATTATGAATTCTCCATCTCATGATAGGATGTAAGTAACTTGCTCCATTCACAATAATCTTCCATTTTGAGGAGTATTAACTTTTACTTTCAACATTCCATAAATCATACCCATATTTGGAACTCATTGTTTTGTTTAAAAGTGAGGTAGGATCTTTAATGAAATTCACAGCAAACTTAGCCCTCAAAGGGCCAATCTTCTCCATAACTAATTGCACACCCCTTCCACCTTTACTTTCGGCTTCCATAAGACATTCCATGCAATATAGTGAATGCCATAACTTCCATTCTTCTTATTCCATAAAATATTTACGAACATTTTATCAAATTCATTCAAAACCCCCAAAGGAACTAATGAATGAGTAAATAAATATATAGGTAAAGAAAGAAAGGATGAGTTAAGCAAAAGTAATTTTCTTGAAAGTGAAATAAATTTATTTCCCTACCTATTGAGTCTACTAGCAGCCTTTTCAATCAGATTATTGAAGTCTGAACTAACTATCCTTCTCAAAGCAATTTTAAGTCCTAAAAATTCCAATTCATTAAGCACCTCCAGCCTTAATATTTTTGACAAGGATCAAACATTCCTCTTTTTAATCTAATTTCCAAATAGCTCAGAAGATTTGAGCAAATTTATCTTCTGATCAGTTCCTTAACAATAGTTTTTCAAAATATAATTTACTTTTTTCAAGCTCTTACCATTAGCCTACAAAAAAAAAAGTTATATGATTTGCATACATTAAGTGAGAGATCAATGGAGCATTCAGAGACACCTTCAAACCAATCCTACTACCTCTCTTAGCAAACTCTTCAGTTAGCAATTGAGAGCACATAATAAAAAGGTAAGGAGATAACATACATCCTTGCCTAAATCCACTCCTTTCCTCAATCCATTATGAATTTATACCATTGATCAGAATAGATAATTTAGGATGCACCACTCACTCCATTATAAGATTTGAAAATTTCATTGGAAAGATGAACCATTCAAGGACTTGATTAAGGGTAGACCAACACATGCTATCATATGCCTGCTCCATATCAATTTTGATAGCCACCAATCCCTTTTTAGATTTGGAAAATCTAAATTTATTAAATAACTCTTGAGTAAGTAATATTTGATTAGACATAAGACGTCCTTTAACAAAGTCATATTGTACCTTAGAGATAATTTTTGGAAATAAATAACTCATCCTGTTTAATAGCATTCTCACAACAATTTTATAAATGGAGTTGCAAAGACTAATTGGCCAGTAATTTGAAGGTAACAAAGGATTTTTACCTTCGTAATCAACACCACATTTGTCTCTTTTAAAATAGGGCACTAAGAACTGGAGTTAAAAAAAGAACTGATAGCCATCTTCACATCTTCTTGAATTATAGACCAATAAGATTTGATGAAGGAATAAGTAGTTTCATCATTACCTGGAGATTTTTTAGCACCTATTTATTTAATAACATCCTCCAGCTCTCCCCAAGAGATTTCTTTATCAAGTATCTTTATATCACCATCATCAAGCCTCTTAGAAGAAGAAGTCCAACCTTCTAAGACACAAATCTATTCCCTCCATTTGTTTTTAAAGAAATCCACAAAGACTTCTTCTATCCTATGTTGTTCTTCCATAAATAATCTTCTATTATCTTTTACTTGATTGATCCAGTTTCCATTTCTTCCTCCGTGGAAAACACATGGAAGAACTTGGAGTTAAAGTCACCATCCTTTATACATTCACTTTCACTTATTGTTTCCACCAAGTATAGAGACGTTCAAGTGTCGAATTAAGATCACTAACCTTGGACCTCAACAAGAGCAATTTCTGGTTAGAAAGACCTCCTTCAGCAGCTTCTTCTTCTTATAACTCCAAAACTTCCCTTTTTAAACTATCCTTCAATTCAATTAAGTTCTTGTGCTTAGCTCTACTCTAAAAAAATAGAGCCTTCAATGATTTACTGAATTTTTATTCAAAATTTATGCAGCATCACCTCTAACCAATTTTTTTCAAGAATACAACACAACTGAATGTGAAGCAGGATAAGTTGACCAAACATCTTCAAACATTAGAGTTCTCCTCTTCCTAAACCCAGAAGAAAAGATTTTAAGCATGATATGACAATGGTCCGGAGCAATTATTGGCAAATGCCTCAAAACTACCACCTTTAAAAAATTTAATGCAACACAATTGAGGATACAATGATCCAACCTTTCTAAGATCCTGGCGTTCCCTGATTTATTGTTGCAACATGTGTATTTAGGACATATAAATCCTATTTCATGAAAGTCATAATCTCCCATAAAGGAATACATGTCATGATATCCTTGAGAAAAAACAAATTTCTTATCACCTCTCATTTCATCTTGAGACAATATACACTTGAAGTCTCCTCCAATAACCATAGGAAATTTTGTATTTGAAAATGCTTCCAAGTTACTCCATAATCTCCTTCTAATGCAACATTCCCTACTTCCATACACAATGGCTATTAACCAAATCCCTTTACTAGGAACATTTAATTCGCCCACCACTACTTGGATGGATGCATTAATAACAAAAAAGGAGGCCAAGTCTGACCTCCAATACACTATAATGCCACAAGATAAACCCACTACAGGAAACAAGAAAAGATCCCCCATATCACCTTTGAATCTTTTAAATTCAAAAGGATATATAGATGAAATTTTGGTTTCAATAAGAACCACAAAAAATTGCATCATTATCCTTCACAATCTCCTTCAAGTACCAGGAGGCTTCAACTTTCCTAGGCCCCCTACAATTCCAAAATATTATGGAACTCATTTGGGATTAGACCCACTACCTATTTTCTTTACCAAATCATTCTTCCTATTTTTTGGATGGTAAGCTGACATTACCCAAGGACTTAAGCTATTTTTACAATTTGAACTTAACCACCATCAGATTAATAATGTTCTCCTCAATAGGAGGACCTTCACATTCCTTTACATCCTCTACCAACTATCCCTCTTCTTTTTCAGCCACCATATAGTCAGTCAAGTATTTATACTTTCATCAATATCTTTTGATCCAAGTACCAAAAACATATTCTCCTCCTCATGTAAAACATGATTTAGAGTAATCCCCTTACCATTAGCTGCCTAGTTTAAATCTTGTATCGGTGGATCTTCATAATTATGGATCTTCACATCACCTGGATTCAAATTTATCTCCACTTCTTCATTCGAATGATCATCAATAATAATTTCTTTCTCACTGATCACCCCCAAGGAATATGAACATTCCACTATGATATTCTTCAAGTCCAGCTCATTCCACTCTTATTGTTCTGTTAAGATTTACTTTCACCCATAGAAGCTATAATCTTGTGAAATCCTTTCTGATTATTAGCAACTTTGCCTTTCCTTCGACAGTTTACATGTATCCAAGGAACATACTCAAGTTTTTGGTCTCCAGCCACTGTTTGAGAGTTCTCAACACCAAGATTAATAGAATTATGATAATATATGCCCTCATTAGCATATGGAATTACCTCCACCTTACAATCACCAATCATGTGACCAATTCTTCCACACTTGAAACAAAAATTTGAAACCTTCTCATATTTAACTTTTTGAAAAATTTGTCCACTTCTTTCTTCTACCTAAATGCCTAAAGGAAGCTTTTTGTTTAAGTCAACATGAACAAAAACCCTTGCAAATTCTCTTCTACCCCATTAGAACATACTTCCATCAATTAAAAGGGGTATTCCAATTATAGATGCAATCCTTTCTATATTAGTCTCATCCAAAAAAAAAAAAGAGGTAAGTTCGGCATCCTTATCCAGATATGAGATGTCTTCTTATAACTCCAAAACTTCCCTTTTTAAACTATCCTTGAATTCAATTAAGTTCTTGTGCTTAGCTCTACTCTAAAAAAATAGAGCCTTCAATGATTTACTGAATTTTTATTCAAAATTTATGCAGCATCACCTCTAACCAATTTTTTCCAAGAATACAATACAACTGAATGTGAAGCAGGATAAGTTGACCAAACATCTTCAAACATTAGAGCTCTCCTCTTCCTAAACCCATAATAAAAGATTTTAAGCATGATATGACAATGGTCCGGAGCAATTATTGGCAAATGCCTCAAAACTGCCACCTTTAAAAAATTTAATGCAACACAATTAAGGATACAACGATCCAACCTTTCTAAGATCCTGGCGCTCCCTGATTTATTGTTGCAACATTTGTATTTAGGACATATAAATCCTATTTCATGAAAGTCATAATCTCCCATAAAGGAATACATGTCATGATATCCTTGAGAAAAAAAAAATTTCTTATCACCTCTCTTTTCATCTTGAGACAATATACAATTGAAGTCTCCTCCAATAAACATAGGAAATTTTGTATTTGAAAATGCTTCCAAGTTACTCCATAAGCTCCTTCTAATGCAACATTCCCTACTTCCATACACAATGGCTATTAACCAAATCCCTTTACTAGGAACATTTAATTCGCCCACCACTACTTGGATGGATGCATCAATAACAAAAAAGGAGGCCAAGTCTGACCTCCAATACACTATAATGCCACAAGATAACCCCACTACAGGAAACAAGAAAAGATCCCCCATATCACCTTTGAATCTTTTAAATTCAAAAGGATATATAGATGAAATTTTGGTTTCAATAAGAACCACAAAAAATTGCATCATTATCCTTCACAATCTCCTTCAAGTACCAGGAGGCTTCAACTTTCCTAGGCCCCCTACAATTCCAAAATATTATGGAACTCATTTGGGATTACCCACTACCTCTTTTCTTTACCAAATAATTCTTCCAGTTTTTTGGATGGTAAGCTGACATTACCCAAGGACTTAAGCTATTTTTACAATTTGAACTAAACCACCATCAAATTAATAATGTTCTCCTCAACAAGAGGACCTTCACATTCCTTTACATCCTCTACCAACTATCCCTCTTCTTTTTCAGCCACCATATAGTCAGTCATAGTATTTATACTTTCATCAATATCTTATGATCCAAGTACCAAAAACATATTCTCCTCATGTAAAACATGATTTAGAGTAATCCCCTTACCATTAGCTGCCTAGTTTAAATCTTGTATCGGTGGATCATCAGAATTATGGATCTTAACATCACCTCGATTCAAATTTATCTCCACTTCTTCATTGGAATGATCATCAATAATAATTTCTTTCTCACTGATCACCCCCAAGGCATCTGAACATTCCACTATGATATTCTTCAAGTCCAGCTCATTCAACTCTTATTGTTCTGTTAAGATTTACTTTCACCCATAGAAGCTATAACCTTGTGAAATCCTTTCTGATTATTAACAACTTTGCCTTTCCTTCGACAGTTTACATGTATCCAAGGAACATACTCAAGTTTTTGGTCTCCAGCCACTGTTTGAGACTTCTCAACACCAAGATTAATAGAATTATGATAATATATGCCCTCATTAGCATATGGAATTACCTCCACCTTACAATCACCAATCATGTGACCAATTCTTCCACACTTGAAACAAAAATTTGAAACCTTCTCATATTCAACTTTTTGAAAAGTTTGTCCACTTCTTTTGTTTTACCTATATGCCTAAAGGAAGCTTTTTGTTTAAGTCAACATGAACAAAAACCCTTGCAAATTCTCTTCTACCCCATTAGAACATATTTCCATCATTTAAAAGGGGTATTCCAATTATAGATGCAATCCTTGCTATATTAGTCTCATCCCAACAAAAAAGAGGTAAGTGCGGCATGCTTATCCAGATATGAGATGTCAATCCCTTCAACGATGAAATAGAAAATCCAGGAGTCCATTTATCAATGCCCACAATATGACCACTGACAAACCATCGACCACCTAACAAAGCACTTTCCATGGATTCTTAAGAAAACAAACGAACATAAGAACCATCCAAAGCCCAAAATGGTTAAGTGGAACTTACTAAATTTATTCCACTGTCTACATAACTTCTGAGTAATGACTTGAACTGGAATGTTCTTATAAAACACCTTCATCACAACTAAAAACTTTAATTTTTTTGAATTTGTTTCAGCACTAGGTTCATGTAATTTAACAACAAAACCATCCTCAATCATAAGAGAGTTTTCCTTAATAAAATTAACTTTAATATTAGTACGTCTATTCTAAGGGTTTACTTGTCTTACTACATCATTACTACCTTTAGCCTACTTCACCATTTCTCTAGAAATTATCTTTTGAGCATTCTGTTGAACAGTGGAGGGGTCTTTAGGACAATTTGAAATCAGAGTTCTATCTGTGAGGTTTGGCATTCCAAACCTATTAGCAATTAACTTCATGTTGGAATAAGAAGAAGCTTCAAAATTGTTGAGTTTATTCCCACCAAAGAAATTGCTAGAAACTCAAGGCATTTTAAATATCAAATCTTCTTCCAATTGTTTGCCTTTTTCCAAAGTCAGTGAAACTATCTTCATAGAAACTTGAGATGGCTCTTTTATTTGCAAAGCACCAGACATAAAACTTTTTTTGATCAAATTGATGGAGAGGTAACTGAGAATACAATTGGGACTGAAGGGAAGGATTCCGGAGACCGATGTAAGTCGTTGAAGGATATTCTGCCATCTCTGGAAGATCCAATAATGAAGGAGGGAAAACAAAAAATTGGAAAAAGGAGGTTTCTCTCTCAAGAAACTAAAGCTACTCGCACTAGGCTTCTCTCATTAGGCAACTCTCTCAAATTAATTTCAACCCTAATGAGTTAATCTAGGATAATTTAAAATGTACTTTTAAAGAATTAAAAATTTAAAATTTTGTATCTCAAATTTATTTCATTAATAAATATTTTTCTTTACTCTGACTTTAAATCAAAATATAATGAGATCATGATAAGGAGATATTTTTTGATATTCTAATAAGACATTTATCTCATAATTATAATTATTATAAAAGGTAACATTCTTTTCATTTATTTTCTTGTTCAATTTGTTATTTTTATTATTATCTATAGTTTTTTATTTTGTGGTTTATTTTTCCTTATATAAAGAAAATTTCTTATTTTATTTAAAAAATATTTCACACAAGCTAAGATTTACTAATTTAAGTCAAGGAAATAACAAAATGTCACAAGATGCACAAAAAGTGCCAAATTTGAAAAGAGGCACAAAATGAGCCCAACCTAAAAATAGGCACAGTGATTGCCAAATAAAACTCAAAATCAAAAGATGCACAATTATCACCAAAATTGAAAGGAAGAATAAAATGAGCCCACACTACTTTTAGTTCTTCCCTCTAAATCACTAATTTTTAGAAAAATGTATATATTTAACAATAATCTTCAACTATTGAATTTAAATCTATGTGTTTTGTTTAATTATTGCGATAATTGTTCTTTTTGAGTTTTTTTTCTCTAGATTGATCATTGAATTTGATCAACTTTTCATGTTTTATTTATTTATTTTAAATATGAGTTTAAAAAAGGGTTTTTCTTTAGGAATTTAATCTTATCTTGTAAATTTATAAATTTATGATCTTTATCAGCCTTTTAGATCCGTTAATACTAGCTTTTATATTTAGAGGATTTTTTTATTCTTTTTTCCTTTTTTATTGAGGTTAAAAGGGGGAGGTTATTGTTTGTGTTTGTTTGAAGGTTGAAGTCTTCTGAGTTATTTTTTAAGTTTTTTTAAAGTTTTTTTTTTTATTATTTTGAGTTCTATGACAAAATACTCTTAAAGGGAGGTTATTTTTGTGTTTTGTATCCTATATCAAAATGTTTTATAGTTTGCTTTGTGTTTGTCTTGTGTTTGTTTATAAAATTCAAAATTAAAAAGAATGATTTTTAGTTTTCATTCATTTTGGGGCAGTTTAGGAGAAAAGATTAGTAATTTGGTAATCAAATAATAATCATTTTTTCCATCATAAAAAAGATGGAGATTGTTGCAAATTAGTAATTAAGATTGAGATTGTGATTTTTTATGATAACAATATTTTATTATAATGATTTTTTATTTTTCTCCTAACTTGTATTATATATTTTAAGTTATTTCTCTAAGTACTATCATTTCAGGAAAATTATATATTACTCCATATTGTTGAAGATTTCAAGACAAGGTAGAATAGGATTTCATGTAAAAGAGTTTGTAAATCTTTTTTTTTTATTTCATGAGTTTGAGCAAGTATAATTTTAATTGAGTAACCATGCAGACACACACAGGGGGAGTGTATATAGTTCTTAAAACTGATTGTATTATATAACATATAATCGTACTGTACGATTTAACTTAGTTCTTTCTCCAGAATCCGGTTGCTCAAACCATGGCTTGATTTTCTTAACTGATCTTACTGTACGTATCCAAATCGTGCCATACGAATATGATTATTTTTGAACTATTCGTACAGTATGATATAATTTTGTAAAGATGACGGATATAGTACAAAATTTAGGCATACTAGATCCTATCATATGAACATAGTTATTTTTAAATTATTCATATAGTGTTATATCAATTCATACAGATGACTGAAAGTGAACAAAATTAGATTCATACCAGATCATATCATAGGAATGTGTTTAATTTTGAAATGTTTGTACTGTATGATGTCAAGTTGTACAGACGACCAACAGTGTATGAAATCAAGTTTGTACCAGATCATATCATACAAATTTGTTCATTTCTAAACTGTTCGTATTGTACAATACAAACTTGTACAGATGACCCACAGTGAGGAAACTATGTTCATCCCAGTTTGTATGTAAATAAGGCCATAATTTTTTAATTGTTCATACCGGATGATCTACAATAGTGCAATACAAACCGTTGATAGTTCTCTTGAATAAATTAAGTTTTTGGGTGGTTTTTCATGTGTTTTCTATAAATAGTGTCCTAAAACTATCACCCCTATCCTTTCCTTCAAATTTTATCTTGAGAGTAACTTTTAGGAGTGTCTTTGAGAGAGAGTTTGAGATTGGATAGTGAGAAATATAGTGAAAGGAAATTGTGAGGGATTCATAAGGTTGCCCAAAGTGAGGATCTCTTTATTCTTCTTTTAAATTCTTTCCAACTTCTTTGGAGCCTCTTGAGAGAAAATCTTTAAGGCTGGATCGAGGTTCTCTTCCTTCACTAGGAGGGTGAAAAAGACATGACGATTCTCTGCCTTTATTAGGAGGGTTAAAAAGATGCTTGGTTCTCTGCCTTCACCAGGTTTGTGAAGAAGGATGTGCGGGTACTCTATCTTCACCAGGAGGGTGAATAAGGATGATAAGATATGCTGCCATTACTTGGAGAGTGTAAAAGGAGATAGTTCTATGCGACATCGTATTAGTGGAAGAGTGTTTTGCAAGGACTTCTCTGCCTTGCTCTGGGAGCAAAAGGAGGGTCACTATTATTTAGTGCAATACCTGGAGAGGGAGTTTCCAGAGAGTGGATGTTAGGTCTAGTTGGACTGAACCACTATATGTTTTGGTGTTCTTCGATTTTTATTTTTTATTTTTTGAGCTTTTTATTTCATTGCTCTTTATATTTGTAGTTGAAAGATTTTTTGTGAAAATCATTTCTATAAATAATTGCATATTTCAATATTTGTGTTTTAATTTTCTAAAAATATTTTAAAGATGTTTCCCAAAATCCAAGAATTTTTTATATAACTAAATCACCCCCCTTATGGTAAGCCATGGGATTGTTCTATAAGGTATACCAACCTACACAAACTTTCAGGAAGCGTAGCGACATATACTTATCCTTAAAGAAAACAAGGGTGGATTTTAGATTTTAAATTGAAGCTAGGATGGTACCACTGAGGCCATTCTCCATTATTAGAATGTCTAATCCTATGGAGAGAAAGCATGGTGACTCATATTTACCCTTAAGCAGAAGAAAACTTGAAGATCTTATGGGAAGGAATTAGTTCTTAGCACAAAATATCAGATCTAGATTTTGAAAATAAGATGGTGCCATAGAGGGCATGCTCTATCTAATACATCTAATCTTAAGGAAATAAATCATCTAACCTTAAGGAAGGGAAAATTTAATGATCATGTAGGAAGGAAGCATTTATTTTCATAGAGGTTCAGGTTTGAGATTTAAAATTAGGATGGTTCCATTAAGGGCGTGCTCCATCACTAATGGATTTGAACTTGAATGAGGAATCTATTCCCATATAAGGAAATTAGGATGGTTCCAGAGTGGGTGTACTCCACAACTAGTGTTTGTAATCTTAAGGTAAGAAAGCATGAGGAATCATGTCTAATGTAAGGAAAAGAGAATTAAAAGATCTTGTGGGAGGGAAGCATTAATTCCCTCAGAAGATCTAATCTAAAATTTGAAACTAGGATGGTATCATAGAGAGCATTATCCATCACTAGTGGATGATCTTATGGAGAAGAAACTTTCTCTATACAAATGATCAGATCTGGATTTTGAAATTAGGATGGTGCCATATAGTGTGTTCTCCAACACTAATGAATCTAATCCTAAGGAAAGAAAGCACGATGACTCACATCTAACCTTAAGTAAAAGAAAAATTTGGAACATGAAATTTGAAAATTTAAACAAAATTGAGTCAATTTGATTTAAAATTTGAGGATTTTATTGATTCGATGATCGAGCTACATCAAGTATAATATTTCTTGAGGAAATGCCCAGTAACTTACATCAATTGGTGATTTCCTTTACAATCCACTAGTTGATACGAGCCACCTTTTTAGACTAACTCTTCGACAAATGGTCCTTCCTAGGTTGGTTCAAACTTCCCAAAAAAATTTTGGTGAGCTAAGATATGCCTCCAAAGAACTAGGACCAAGTTGCCTTTTTGGAAGGTTCTAGGTCGCACTATAACTTATCATAAGATTGAACCTTTTGGGCTTTATATAACCCTAAGTTTTGTTGAGCTTGGAGATGACATTCTTCAAGACCCTCCAGCTCTTCTAATCGGAGTTATGTATTTTACTTTGTTGTAATTTTTTTTTTTTGGATTATGATTATGAGCAAAGGGATTTGAACTTCCAAAGGGAGTACGGCCTCGGACCCATACACTAGTGCAAATAATGTGGAGTAGTTGGGGTTCTATAAGTGGCCTAATAGGCCCTTAAGAAAATAAGAGATCTTTTAAACAAGGGCTCCAAATTAGCCCTAATTAGCAACTAATCATCAAATATCATCCAGGACAATAGTATATCATCCTGTACAATTAGTTCAACTTGACAAATATCATCCAGACCATTACCTTGGATGGATGTCTATACAATGGAAAAATAACTAGATCATCTAGGACGATCTCATGATCGTCCAGTCTGATTAGTACAAAATGAAAAATATCGTTTAGAACATCGCTCTGAATGGACGTTTGGACCATGAAAAAATAACTGACTCATCCAGGTCAATCTAGATATCATCCAAGATGATTAGTTCAAGTCAGTTCATATCATCTAGAGCATCACCATGAATGGAGCCAAACCGAATATTGATCATCTAGAAAAAACTAAGGTTTTTTGAAATGATTGTCCCGGGCAATCCTTTGATTATCCCGTTTGATATGATCGAGCAATCAAATCTTAATTTATTTTATTAATTACCAGATTAATTTGGGCATAATTGAACTACATCATCCAAGATGATGTCTTAGACGATGTACAAAAATAAAAGATGCCTAAATAGATATGACATCTAATTTTTTCTGATTTTAGCATATCCTCCAGGCCGATGCTAATATCATCTAGGATGATACGCTTCATTACGGCTGCCTTAACCAGAATATTCTTATTAGGGTTTTATTTTTAACTGATCATCCAGGTCAATTTATGGATCATCTCAGATGATGTGATTGAAAATAAAAAACTCTAAAACAGTAAAAAAATTTCCCCCAAGTGTGTGTGTACAAGGTTACTTAGCATAAAGACCCATACTATTACGAAGGACTCAAGAAAGGGTAAAAAACACTTGATGTACATTACAAATTGACTTAGTCCTAATCTACCTAATTTTAAACTGGTTTGATTTGCAATTTGATCATGTGAAACCGAAACATTAATAAGCAAGGCAATCATAGAAAAATTAAAATGTTTGCTATTATCAAAATTATATTCCATAAAATCAGATTTGTAATAGTCTCCCCCTTTTAGATGATGACAAACAATCAAATAATAAAAAACTAAATAAAACATGAACAAAAGTGAAAATAGTATGATGAAATAACTCAAACACTACTCCCCCTTTAAACACACAAAAAGGAGGAGGAAAAATCGGAAGTAGAATAGAAGATGAAAAAAGAAGAACAAAAGTAAAGGTTTTTTTAATCAAAGCACAAAAATGATAAATTCTCCATGGAATTGAATTTAAAAACTTGTAAGAACAATGAGTTAACATCATTGAAATCCAAAAAATGATAGAATAACCAATCCTGTTTGCCCTAGTCCACACTTCTCTCAGAGCAAGTCATCTTTGAAAATAAAATACCGAACTCAGAAAAATCAATTGGATAAGAAAAAGATATCCATTCGAAACTTGGTTCTAAAAAAATATCTTATAGAATAATATACCAAAGTAATTTGTTACAATCTCAAAATTTAAAATCAAGCCTTTGAAAATATCAAGTGATACATGAATTCTTCTAAGATTTAAAGGTTTGAAAGAGAAGGAAGCTTGTCTTTTGTGGGATCATTTTAAGTTTCTTATCAATTGATTGGTACACTCCGCACATCTTTTTGAATTTTGATACACTTTGAGTATCTTTTAATTTTTTTTGCGGTAATTGCGCATCTTTTTGCTTTTTCTTGTTTTTAGGGCTCATTTTATGCCCTTGACATTTTTTCAAGCAAGATCTCTTTCGAAACTCTTAAATACTCTTAGTTGTCACTATATCTTCTAGATATTAGAGAAGAAAAACTCACTTTATATTATAAGGAATAATAAACTACAACACATAATCAAATTCATATGATAATTGCAACAACAAGATTTTAAAAATTTGAAAGTAATATAAAGACTTTGAACATTATATATATAAGATAGATTGCTGTAGCAAGATAGAAAAAATCTTAATCATAAAGTCCAGTTGTTAATTTGAGATAGAATTTTATTTAGAAAATAAAATTACACCACTAAAAGAGATTAGAGGGAGGAAAATAATCAACGGTGTTTCTCCCTTTAACTGACTTAAAGATGTAAAACATTGACTTTAAAATTTAAAAAATAAAGACACGGCATAAAATATCATTTTAGTAGAGATCACAAAGAAAGGAAATAAAAACTAAAATAATAGAAATAAAACACAAAAAATAAAAGTAAGTAAAAGGTAAAACATCACGTTCATGCATTTATGTTAATCACACCCAATCTAGTCCTTAAGATACTGAAAGTGTCAAAAGCCAGTGGTTTAGTAAAGACGTTAGCCAATTTATTCTCAATTGTCACATAGTATAACTCAATGTCTTCTTTGGTCACATAGCATAACTCAATAAAGTGATGCCTTATGTCAATGTGTTTGGTCCTTGAGTGTTGAATAGGACTCTTAGAGATGCAGATGGCACTAGTGTTGTCACAAAGGATTGAAATTATGTCTATAGGTAATCCTAAATCTAGAATTTGTTGCTTCAACCAAAGGACTTAGGCCACACAACTCCCTAAGAAAATATACTCAATTTTAGCAGTGGAAAGTGCAATAGAGTTTTATTTTCTACTAGACTAAGAGACTAAATACGGTCCTATGAATTGGCAAGTCTTAGAAGTGATTTTTCTATCCACCCAACATCCTGTAAAATCAGATTCAGAATATCCAATAATCTTAAAAGAAGTGTTGTACCTAGGATACCAGATTCCTAAGTTTTGGGTCCCCAAAAGATATTTAAAAATTCTCTTAACAGCAATCATGTGGGATTCTTTAGGATTAGCTTGAAATCTAGCACAGAGACAAATACTAAACATTATACCAGGTCAACTAGTAGTCAGGTAAAATAAAGATCCAATCATCCCTCTGTACTTCTTTTGATAAATAGACTTTCTATTTGATTCCTTATCCAACTGAACACTAGAGATCATGGAAGTATTTATTGGTTTAGCTTTATCCATTTCATATTTCATCAAGATGAACTTTATGTATTTTTATTCATTTAGAAAGGTTCCATCATCCAATTATCTTATTCTAAATCCCAAAAAGTATGATAATTCTTCCATCATACTTATCTCAAACTCTTTACTCATTATTTTAGAAAAATCATCACATAGCTTTTTATCAGAAGATCCAAAAAGTATATCATCAACATAGAATTGAATAAGGGTGGTATCTATGCTCCCCTTAATAAACTCCCTCTTTAGTAAAAATATGCTAAACCTCTCATACCAAGCTTTTGGTGCCTATTTTAATCCATATAAAGCCTTTTTTAATTTGAAAACATGAATTGGAAACTGGGAACTCCCAAAACCTAGGGGTTGTTTTATAAACACATTCTTTTTTATTACCCCATTTAAAAAGGCACTCTTCATGTTCATTTGGTAAAGCTTAAATCCCTTATAATAAGCAAAGGCTAGTAGCACTTTAATGGCTTTAAATCTAACTACAGGGGCAAAAGTCTCCTCAAAATCAATTCCTTCTATTTGGTTCTACCCCTTAGCCACTAATCTCGCCTTATTTCTAATCACCATACCAGAATTATTCATCTTATTCTTAAAGATCCATTTGGTTCTAACTACACTTGGTCCCTTTGGTCTTTCTATAAGTTCCAAACATCATTCCTAACAAATTAGTTTAATTCCTGTTACATGGCTAAGATCCAAAACTCATCAGATAAGGCTTGATTAATATTGGAGGGTTCAATTATTGAGATAAAGGCAGAGTGGTTTACTTCCTTCTTAAGTCCATGCCTAGTTCTAACACCTTTAGAAGGGACTTCTAAGATCAATTCTTTAGGATGACTCAAGGAATATCTCCAATCTCTAGGCAAAGTGTGTGTAGGTTCAACCCTTTCCTCGAGATTTGTATTCTCTACTCATTGGGTAATCTCACCTACTCCTTCAGTGTTTTGGGGCTCTACACTCTTTTCTAATTTTTTAACTTCTTGGGTAATCTCTCCAACATCATCTTGATTTTCAACTCTAGACTTCTTAGGATTAGATTCATTAAACACTACATGAGTAGTCTCGTCCACCACCAATATTCTCTTATTAAACACCATAAAAGATTTTCCCACACTTGAATATCTTAAGAACACTCCTTCATTAGATTTTGGGTCAAATTTTCCCAAGTGAGACTTCCTATTGTTTAGAATGAAAATCTTATAGCCAAAGACATGGAGGTGAGAAAGGTTGGTTGTCCTACCCTTAAGGATCTCATAGGGCATCTTATCAAGTTTGGCTTTAACATTCACCCTATTCAACACATAACAAGCTGTGTTTATCGCTCAGCCGAAAAGTATTTTGAAAGTGAATACTCAGCAAGCGTGGCTCTAGCAGCCTCAA
>NW_021318505.1:290838-294286 GCF_001605985.2 Dendrobium catenatum | reverse complement strand
CATTTGCAACCTATAAAGTTTGTATGATTTCAAAATTATTATTCAAATGTGTAGTAATTACCCTAAAATGAAAAAGAAGTATCCCCTGTGACGACCCATCAGAAAAACGAACCCGAACGAAGACTTCAATCTAAATTCAGCATTTGAGATACTTTTGTTAAAATTTGAAGCTTGCACTTTGTCTTAGGGAAAATCAAATTGAGGAGTGATTGTATGTTGAGGAAAATAAAAAACATTCACACATAAGGAGATCATGATAGAATTATTACTGATCGCTACAGGACGATCTTCAGTTCGCTACTGAACGATCAGACCAGTTATTCCTTATAGAGCATATGGAACGAATAGGAACTTGCTTGAAATTTTTCTAAGTTCTATTTCGTCCAGGATTGAATAAATATCGTCCCAGTATGATTGGCTTCTCTAGAAAATTTTTTCGTCCAGACGAAATTAAATTTATCGTCCAGGATGATAGGTTCTCTTGCTAAAATTTCGTCCAAGACAAAATTATTATCGTCCAGGATGATTGGGTCTCTGGAAAATTTTTGTTCCAAACGCGAAATAATTATCGTCCGGACGATCAGTCCTTCAGGGAAATTTTTCGTCCAGACAAATTAATTTATCATTACAGGATGATCGCCTCTAATAAAAATTTCGTCCAGACGAAATCAATTTCGTCCAAACGATAACCGACTTTAGGACAAAAGCATGCAAATAGCAACTATCTTAACAGTTATTTGGGTCAAATAGGCTTAATGGGCCTTTAATGGGCCATTAAGCCAAAATTGGTTGACTTGGTCAAACAGATGGGTCGAGGGTCTGGAAATGGGTTCAATCAATTTGAAATGACATTTTGAATCTATTGGGTGTGGTTCCAGGGCCTGGGGAGATTAATTGGTTCAAAACACCTGTTTGGACCCTTAAAGGGCCTCTTGGGTCAAACATGTTGACTTGGTCAACCAGGTTGACTCGGGGGTTGGGAATGGGTCCAACAGGTTTGAAATGATGTTCGAAACTTGCTGGAGGTAGTTTCACTCAATTTGGGGTTCATTTGGTTTGAAAACATTATTTGAGCCACAATAAGGATATTTTGGTCATTTTGACCCCTGGCCAACTAGGGGTCAAAATATGTCCAGAAAAATACAGTTTACTGTTTAATAGGTCTGGATTATTGGTCTAGAAGTGACTAGAGGCTTTGGTGAAGGCTCTAAGGTCAGAATATTCTATGTGACAGGTCCAATGGCATAGGCCATAAATATTTGAAGGTTTTACAGCCTTTGGATTTTAATTTAGTTTTTCGGGTTAGGGACCTCAGAATGGGAAAATTTTGGAGGGTTACCTCCATAGACATGTCCCATCAGTATGCAACTGATACACTCTAAATCGGAGGTCATTTGGCTGGGTTTCAAAGTGTTTGAAAATTTATTGGAAGAGGCTTTCAGGGCTTGGACCTTTGGCCTTGAGTTTGAGTTTGAATTTATGGATTTGAATTGGGTTTTAGATAGGTCTTAGAATCCCTTTAGGTCTAAGATTTAGATGAGTCATAGGTTCTAGATAGGTCCTATGATTTAGGCCCCTGAAGAATCCTAAGACCTAAATAGATCTTAAGGTTTGGTTCTAGGAGAATCCTAGAGTTTAGATTAACTTGCAAAAATCTTAGAATTTAGGATAAATCTTAAAGTCTGAAAACTAAAAGAGTCCTAAGATCTAGAATAAGTCCTAAGATCTAGAACACCTCTAGAGGAATCCTAGGATCTAGAATAGAACCTAGGATCTAGGGTCTAGATTTATGTAGGGTCAAGATTGGTCTGGAATCTGGATGGGTCCCTAGTGACCTCATACAAAAATGAGGTCAACAATCATGTTATGAAATTATTTTGTTAACATATCATATATCAATTTGGTGTGCCTCAAAAAATCATATTCGATAATGGATCTTCTTTCAAGTCTACAAAAATTAACAACTTCACAAGTCGCCAGGGTATTGATTGGAGATACTCAATAATCTATTACCCATGATCTAATACATTGGCTAAGGCCTTCAATAAAACTCAGGTGTAAATCATCAAAAACACCTTGGATGATAATAAATGTCAATGGGATGAGAGGTTGGTGGAAGCTTTGTGGGCCTATTAGGCCACTTATAGAACCCCAACTAATCCACATTATTTAAACTAGTGTATGGGTCCGAGGCCGTACTCCCTTTGGAAGTTCAAATCCCTTTGCTCATAATCATAATCCAAAAAAAAATTACAACAAAGTAAAATACATAACTCTGATTAGAAGAGCTTGTGGGTCTTGAAGAATGTCATCTCCAAGCTCAACAAAACTTAGGGTTATATAAAGCCCAAAAGGTTCAAGCTTATGATAAGTTAGTGCAACCTAGAACCTTCCAAAAAGGCGACTTGGTCCTGGTTCTTTGGAGGCATATCTTAGCTCACCAAAATTTTTTTTGGAAGTTTGAACCAACCTAGGAAGGACCATTTGTCGAAGAGTTAGTCTAAAAAGGTGGCTCGTATCAACTAGTTGATTATAAAGGAAATCACCAATTGATGTAAGTTACTGGGCATTTCCTCAAGAAATATTATACTTGATGTAGCTCGATCATCGAATCAATAAAATCTTCAAATTTTAAATCAACTTGACTCAATTTTGTTTAAATTTTCAAATTTCATGTTCCAAAATTTTCTTTTACTTAAGGTTAGATATGAGTCATCGTGCTTTCTTTCCTTAGGATTAGATTCATTAGTGTTGGAGAACGCACTATATGGCACCATCCTAATTTCAAAATCCAAATCTGATCATTTGTATAGAGAAAGTTTCTTCTCCATAAGATCATCCACTAGTGATGGATAATGCTGTCTATGATACCATCCTAGTTTCAAATTTCAGATTAGATCTTCTGAGGGAATTAATACTTCCTTCCCACAAGATCTTTCAATTCTCTTTTCCTTACATTAGACATGTATCCTCATGCTTTCTTACCTTAAGATTACAAATACTAGTGGTGGAGTACACCCACTCTGGAACCATCCTAATTTACTTATCTGGGAATAGATTCCTCATTCAAGTTCAAATCCATTAGTGATGGAGCACGCCCTTAATGGCACCATACTAATTTTAAATCTCAAACCTGAACCTCTATGAAAAGAAATGCTTCCTTTCTACATGATCATTAAATTTTCTCTTCCTTAAGAATAGATGATTTATTTCCTTAAGATTAGATGTATTAGTGATAGAGCATGTCCTCTATGGCACCATCTTATTTTCAAAATCCAGATCTGATATTTTGTGCAAAGAACTAATTCCTTCCCATAAGATCTTCAAGTTTTCTTCTACTTAAGGGTAAATGTGAGTCACCATGCTTTCTCTCCATAGGATTAGACATTCTAATAATGGAGAACGACCTCAGTGGTACCATCCTAGCTTCAATTTAAAATCTAAAATC
>NW_021318505.1:287246-290738 GCF_001605985.2 Dendrobium catenatum | reverse complement strand
AGAATGATCTTTGAGAATAACCTCATGTTCTTTTTGTAAATTCAAAAATTCCAATTTCAAGCTAGCATGTGTTTTCTTAAGTTTCCTATATGATCCATGAATTTTTTCAGAAACCTTAAAAAGTTGATCGTAGGAAAGTTCCCATACCTCTTCTTGATCAAGATTATCATCTGCCATCAAGCAGAAGTTTGTTGACTCATCTTTTGGTTCCATCTCTGATGAATCCGACGTAGAATCCACCCAAAATGCTTTTTGAAGTCTCTTTTTGTCCTTTCTCAATTTGGATTTCTCCTCACTCTTTTCCTTGCTTATGTGCGTCTTAAGTGTAGGGCACTCAACTTTCACGTGTCTGGGCTTCCTGCATTCATAACAAACCACATCAGACAATCCTTTAGAATATTTGTTATCCTTACCTTTTCTCCAATGATGCTTTTGCTTCTTCCTTAAGAAGCTTTTGAATTGCCTTGTGATTAAAGCAAATTCATCTCTTTCAGACCCGAAAGAGTCAGAGTCTAATTTGTGTGCCTTCAGTGCGACCGTTTTCTCCTTTCTTTTCTCACCTACATCAAGATTTCTTTGATTCACTCCTTACTTGTTAGAAATGAGTGAGCCAAGTAAGTTGTCAATCAAATACATATTCAAATCTTTAGATTCAGTGATTACAGTGATTTTAGCATCAAAAGATGAAGGCAAGCATCTCAAAATCTTGTTCACTTTTTCATAGTTTAAAAGTTCTCTTCCTAAGGCATGCAAACATATAACAATCTGAGTAAATCTCGTATACATTTTAGAAATTGATTCATGAGGTTTCATACGAAAAAGTTTGTAGTCATGCAAGAGAATATTCAAACGGGATTGTTTAACTTCATTAGTGCCTTCATAAGTGATACACAATTTATCCCAAATTCCTTTACCAGTTTTGCAAGTGGAAACACGTATGTAGTCTTCTGATTTTAAAGCACAGAAAAAGCAATTAAGACATTTTATATTTAATTGAGCCAAATCCCTGTCATCTAAAGTCCATTCAGTAAAAGGAAGTGGAACAGTAATGCCATTAAGTTTACCAATTGGAGGTGTGTAACCATCCTTAACAAGCATCCACATGAGATAATCAGTAGATTTTAAAAACATAGACATGCGAGTTTTCCAAAAATCAAATGGGATATTATCAAACAAAGGAGGTCGGGTAATAGAATACCCTTCCGGTGTATTACGATTCACAAAGTTAGCCATGGATCAAAATTCAAAAAGTTTTCAAACTCAGTTTTTATGAATCCCACTCTGATACCACTTGAAAGTTCGTTAGGGATGTTAAGCCCTATGAACTAGTCCCGAGGCAAACCAAGAGGGGGGTGAATTGGTATTTAAAAATTTATGTAAGTAAAAAGAATGATTCTCACAAACCAAATCACCACAAAAATAAGTGCAGAAGAAAATAAATGCGGAAGCAATAAAAATAAGAATACAAGAGTTTATAGTGGTTCGGTCAACTCGACCTACGTCCACTCCCTGGAGGCGCCCTCCTAGTATTGCACTACAATCATGACTCTCCTTTAGCCCCCACAGCTAGGAGGAGAAGCCCTCATAAAAACACCTCCTTTTTGCCGCATCCGACAAGGCACAGAACCCAACTCCTTTTGCTTCCTCCTGAAGAAGGCAAAGAACCATGATCACTTGCTGAAACTTACCTCTCCCAACCCTTCCAAGGACAAGAGACTCTAGGGAAGAAGAAGTGGAACAATGCTTGGAGCAACCCTTATAAATTCCCTCACAAGCTTCCCCTCACAAGATCCTCTCTCTCTCTCTCCCTCTCTCTCTCTCTCCTTTAGGTTTTCTCAGGTTAATACAGCAGCCAAGGATGTTTAAAAACTTTGAACAAGAGCTCTTAAATAGAAGAGCTTCAAAGGAGCTCATTAATTGCAAGTTGCTGACTTTATCATCCAGGATGATATAGAAATTATCCTGGCCGATCAGTACAAATCTCATAAGATCGGCCAGAGCATCACCCTAAATGCAAACAAGATGATTTAAAATTTGCTTGATCATCTCGTATGATATCATGATCATCCTGGCCGATCAGTTCAAATCAGAGAAAAATTATCCAGAGCATCGCCCTGAATTTGATCTGGCCGATATTTATCATCCAGAAGTAACTAAGGGTTTTTGAATAGATCATCCTGGCCAATCCTGCGATCGTCTAGGATGATGTGATCATATCAATCATCCTTAATTACTTCCTTGATTCCTGGATCAATTTAGGCATAATTGTGTGATATCATCCAGGCCGATCTCATGATCGTCCTGGCCGATTTCCAAAAATACAGAATACCTTAATTAATCATGGCATCAAATTCTTTCTGTATTGAGTATATCGTCCTAGCCGATACAGGTATCGTCCAGGCCGATCAGTTAATTACGACTGCCTTAACTAAGAGATCCTAATTAGATCTTCTATTTTGAACTCGATCATCCAGGACGATATAAATATCATCCGGGCCGATAGGAGTAAACACAAGTTCTAAATCTCTCAAGTGTGTGTGTGTGTAGGGTTACTTAACATCAGTCACTTCAATCAATTATAATTGACTCAAAAGAAAAAAGAAAATTACAGACTGACTCAACCCTAATCTTCCCAATCTTGAGCTGGTTCCGATTTTCGTCCGATCTTTGATTCCTGAAATGTCAGTAGTAACCAGAAGTTGAAGAAAAGCAAGAGTGTTTGCCAATCATCAAAACATAGTCCATGAAACTAAATTTACAACATTCGGGACGCTCCAAAAATTATCCTAAATGATTGGTCAAAAATAGAAACCCTGATTAGGGTATCCTGATTAAGGCAGCCGTCATTAAGCATATCATCGCAGATGATGTTTGTATCATCCTTATGAGGGGAACTTATGAGGGGAAGTTTGTGAGAGGGTTCATAAGGGTTACTCCAAGCAAGGTTCCAAGTCATCTTCTCCGATCATCGTCCCTTATCCTTGGGGGTTCTAGGGAGGTCTACTTTAGCAATTAGTCTGGATTCTCTTCCTGATTCATGAGGAAGCAAAAGGATTCGGTTCTCTACCGCACTGGGTTGGTGAAAAGGAGTGTTTTGTAAGGGCTTCTCTATCTAGCTGTGGGGGCTAGAGGAGAGACACTAGTTAGTACAATGCTCAGAGGGTGCCTCTGAGGAGTGGACTTAGGTCAGCTGTGGGGGCTAAAGGAGAGACACTAGTTAGTACAATGCTCAGAGGGTGCCTCTGAGGAGTGGACTTAGGTCAGTTGTGGGGGATAAAGGAGAGACAATTTAGTACAATGCTCAGAGGGTGCCTCTGAGGAGTGGACTTAGGGCAAGGTTTGACAAAACCTCTATAAATCCGGTGTGTTTTTTCTTTGTCTTTTACTTATGCATTTAATTTCCGTACTCTGGTTTTATTATGGTGAATTGTGTTTTGATTTAAGATTCGTGATTTGTTTGAAAAGTTTTTAAAATACGAATTCACCCCCCCC
>NW_021318505.1:278618-279775 GCF_001605985.2 Dendrobium catenatum | reverse complement strand
GGATTGCTACATCATATTCATGCCTTGGGTAAAAAAAAAGGTCTTTTGATTTGATTTCTTCGTTCCCTCCTCCTTTTTCAGATGCCAAAAGGGGGAGTAGTTTCGGATGTTTACTTACACTTTCGATTCCATATTTTACACTGCTATTTTTAAAATAATTGTCGTAGTGTTTTGCCATCATAAAAAAGGGGGAGATTGTTGCAAATTCAGTTTCATGGACTATGGTTTGATGATTGGAAAACACTCTTGCTTTTCTTCAACTACCTGTTACTACTGACATTTCCAGAATCAAAGATCAGACGGAAATCAGAACCAACTCAAGATTGGGAAGATTAGGGTTGAGTCAGTCTGTAATTTTCTTTTTTCTTTTGATTCAATTGTAATTACTTGAAGTGACTGATGTTAAGTAACCCTACACACACACACACTAGAGAGATTTAGAACATGTGTTTACTCACATCGGCCCGGATGATATTTATCTCATCCTGGACGATCGAGTTTAGAACAGAAGATCTAATCAGGATCTCTTAGTTAAGGCAGCCGTAATTAACTGATCGTCCTTAACGATGCCTGTATTGGCCAGGACGATATGCTCAATACAGAAAGAATTTGCCACCATGATCAATTTAGGTTTTTTGTATTTTTAGAAATCAGCCAGGACGATCATGAGATCGGCTTGGACGATATCACACATCTATGCATAAATTGATCCAGGAATCAAGGAAGTAATTAAGAATGATTGATACAATCACATCGTCCTAGACGATCTATCAAAAACCCTTAGTTGCTTCTGGACGTAAATATCGGCCATATCAAATTCAAGGCGATGCTCTGGAAGATTTTCCTCTGTTTTGAACTTATCGGCCAGGACGATCATGATATCATCTGAGATAATCAAGCAAATTTTCAATCGTCCAGTTTGCATTCAGGGCGATGCTCTGGCCGATCTTATGAGATTTGTACTGATCGGCCAGGATGATTTCCATATCGTCCTGGACGATAAAGTCGGCAACTTGCAATTTATGAGCTCCTTTGAAGCTCTTTTATTTAAGAGCTCTTGTTCAACATTTTTGAACATCCTTGGCTGCTGTCTTGACCTGAGAAAACCTAAAGGAGAGAGAGAGAGAGAGAGAGAGAGAGAGAGAGAGAGAGAGAGA
>NW_021318505.1:274171-278599 GCF_001605985.2 Dendrobium catenatum | reverse complement strand
GAGAGAGAGAGAGAGGGAGAGAGAGAGGATCTTGTGAGGGGGAGCTTGTGAGGGAATTCACAAGGGTTGCTCCAAGCATTATTCCACTTCTTCTTCCCTAGAGTCTCTTATCCTTGAAAGGGTTGGGAGAGGTAAGTTTCAATAAGTGATCATGGTTCTATGCCTGCTTCAAGAGGAAGCAAAAGGATTTGAGTTCTCTGCCGTGCCGGGTGTGGAAAAAATGAGGTATTTTTGTGAGGGCTTTTCTGCCTAGCTGTGGGGGCTAAAGGAGAGTCACAAATCTAGTGCAATACTCAGAGGGCACCTCCGGGGAGTGGACGTAGGTCGAGTTTGAATTACTAGATGGACAAGAGGGGGGTGAATTGTGAAAACTTTTTGACAATAGTTAAAACCTAAGCAGGAGTTCAAATATTTTTTTTTTATGTCTTAAAATTTTAACATGAAAATTTAAACAACTTTTCTTTCACAAATTTTCCCAAGCAAATATTGTAAAATAAAATGCACGCAGTAATAAAAGACAATAAGGAAAAAGCACACTGAGATTTTTATAGTAGTTCGGTCAAACCATGACCTACGTCCATACCCTGGAGTCCTCCGCTCCGGGTATTTCACTACAAGCAATAGCTCTCCTTTTTCCCCCCTTGGCAAGGCGGAGAAGCCCTTATAATACTCCCTTTCACCAACCCAACGTGGCGGAGTGCCAAACTCTATTTTCACCCTCCTGGCGACGCTAGAGAACCTTCTCATTTTTTCCCCTCCTGGAGAAGGAAAAGTACCTCGAGGTCACGGATGTAGAAGAACCTTTCCCCTTGGAGATCCTTCCACAAATTCTTCTAGGGCCACAGGAGGAACAAGACGCAGCAAGTTCGGAGCAACCATGTGATCTCCCTCACACCTTCTCCCTCACAACGCTCACCTTATCCTCCTCTCTCAAAGCCTAAAGAACTTTTTAAGAGCTCTCTCCCTTGGAATCCCTCTCTAACCATATTCTCCTCTTTCTGATTCACACCCTCAAAATATGACAAGTTTTACACATAAAAATGGGCTCCAAAATCCCTGAGATTTCAAAAGTAGTCGTTACTATCATACAGTACGGTTTATAATCATATAGTATGTTATGTATAAACAGACTTCGTCCTGGTATGAAGTGGTACGAACAGATCAAAACCATTCGTACAGTACAATATTAAATCGTACGGTATGATCCACAATAATTATGTTCGTACAGGACAAAAGTCGGGACGATTAAACATCGTCTCTATTCATCGTATGGTACGATGGAAATTGTACAGTATGATGAGACAAAAACCAAGAGATCGTCCAGGACGATATCCGGGATGATTATAATTCATCTCTGTTCATCGTATTGTATGAATGGGTTCGTATAATACGATGTTCAAATTATAATTAAGCCTATATTTCTTGCACTAATCACAGGTTAAATTAAGTAAGTATTTAAAATAATTCGTATAGTATGAAGGTTTTCATACAGAACGAGCGGCGTAAAATAACTTACTTAAGTTAAAATGACGGCTAGGATTTTGGATTTGAACATATCATATGGTACGATATTTTTCGTACAGTACGATCTATTCACAGAATCGTCCTACAAAGCTCTGATCGTACGGTACGAATTAACATCGTACAGTACGATCTACAGAGAAAGAAATACTCTACATTTTACATTAAAAAATGAACTCTCCCTCTGTGTGTGTGCATGGTTGCTCAGACTTCTATGGTTTTTGTGGCCAAACTCAAGAAAATAAAAATAAAAAAACAACAAAATACATTGCAGACTAATACTCCTAATCTACCCATTCTTGAGTCTTCCTGTCATCCTAAGTAGTTTTTGATCTTCCTGAAATATTAGTACTCACGGATAATAGCAAACAAAATAATATTCAATGAATAGATAATTCAAACGACATTATTTGTCATCATCAAAATCTAAAACTCGGGGTTATGGGTTACAACAGAGTTGACCGAACAACTATAAACCCTTGTGTTCTTGTTTTTACTACTTCCGCATTTATTTTCTTCCGCACTTGTTTTTGTGGTGATTTGGTTTGTGATAATTGTTCTTTTTGCTTAAAGAAACTTTTAAATACCAATTCACACCCACCTCTTGGTTAGCCTCGGGACTAGTTCATAGGGCTTAACATCCCTAACAAACTTTCACCGAATGATGTGAACAAAATAAAAAAAAACTGAAATTTAGATAGAAAAAATCACTCAAGTGTGTGTGTGTAGGGTTACTTAACATCAGGCACCACAAAGATTATAAATAGACCCAAGAAAGAAAAAGGTTTACAAACTGACTCATACCTAGTCTACCGAATCTTGAGCTGGTTAAAATTGTAGTCTTGATCCTGTGGACCTGAAATATAAGTTGGCAAGCCAATTGTAGTAAAATATAAGTGTTTGCAATCATCAAAATTCTATTTCTGAAAATTAGATACGCAGCAATCTCCCCCTTTTTTATGATGGAAAACACATAAGAAAATCTAAGCAATGAAGAAAAGACATATAAACTAAATAACTGAATCAAAGTACAAAGCAAACAGTACAGTAGACTACATACTACTGCCCCTTTTGACATCATAAAAAAGAGGAAAGTAAAATAGAAACCAAGCAGAAACTAAATGACAAATAAAAAGAAACAAACTACAATGAAATAAAAAAGAACAGCATAAATACACTGGTAAAATGATGGCCTATGATCTCTAATGGAGGAGGTGGTGGTGATGGCTGCTGAAAGTAACAAGACAGCAAAGCGAACTATGCTCCAAACCAGGCTATGTCCTGGTCATACTACTGCTGCTGGTGTGTAACGTAGGCATCAAAATGGGCTAAGTCCTCTACATGGTGCTGCTCGTAATGGGCTATGTCCTCAGCATGTTGCTGCTTCTGTGCAGTAATTAAAGCGTCGAAATGGGCCTCCTACTGGTCAAAATGCTCCACCAACTAGTCTAGCTGAAAGTGTTGGCAAAGCGAAATAGGTGCAGGAATAGGTGCAGGAGCCTCCTCCTCCTCTTTTGTCTCAGCTTCCTCGTGCCCCGGGTGGAGAAGAGTACTATGAAGAACATGAAAGAAATTGTTGGAATAGAAGGCTGGCTGGAAATTGGGAGGAGCAGAATATTGGGGGTTGTATTTGGTTTCTAAGATATAAGAAATGATATATCCTAAGGCTAGATTTGTCTTCCTCCTATGTGTTGGGTCACAAATAGTGGTTAAATACTCAATGCAACAAAAGATCAATTCAGTAGAATTAAATTCACAATGGGATAAAATATAAAAGGTGGTGAGCAAAAGAAGAGGAGTAATATAGACAGGATCACCAGCCTTTGGAATTATTGAAGTGTGAAGGACATATTGGACGGTGCTAGCATCTTTGAGTGAGGTGCTAGTCTTGCCCATGTAAAAGTGAGCATTTGAGTTGTGAAGAAAATGGTTAGCCGTAACCCAGTCAAAATTAGGGTCAAAACACAGGGTGTGAAGTTTATCCCCTATGGTGGAAAGCTGCAAAATCTTTGCATAATCCTGATATATGATCTCGATGGGTCATCAATTCATATATGAGGAAAAAGAGGTAAAAGCAGAATTCATAAAGAGACTTGCAAAAAAATCAAAGAACAACTAAGAATTAAACGGTACAGCAATCGTCATAAGAAAGCATATGGAGGTATGGGAAAATAAATCTAGTACCGAATAAGACAGGTTGTTTGGATTGATGGACCTGGAGACTATGATTCCAGCCACCTTATAGCATTGGTAGGCAGCTTGATCATCAGCCTCTAAGAATCGAGGGTCCAAAGTGGCCCTCGAGGAACTACCCGACACCTAACGAGAGCGTTTACCACCTGCCATGATCACTAAAAGCCAAAAAATAGGAAGTATGAACCTAGAAGAGAAAAATTGTGTGAGAAAATAGGCTGCAAGTGCTCTAAATTTATAGAATCAATCGAATCATCCAGGATGATCGCAGGATCATCCAAGACGAACCAGTGTAATAATTTTGGCTGGAAGATTAGTCAAAAAGGTGGTCATATTGTCTGAGATGATTAGACATCGTCCGGGAAGATAAGACACAGGCGATCATCCCGAGGCGACAATCCGAACGATCGTTGAAAAAGTAGATCTTCCAGGATGATGTGGTGGATCGTCCAGGATGATGAACATTAATGGATCGTATCGGCCGAATTTAAAACATTTAAAAGCACTACCACGTGTATCGTCTAGGATGAACAAGTGGATCGTCCAGGATGATTCTCCAATAATGAATCTTACCATCCGAATTTAAGGCTTATTAAACGCATGTCCACGTGTATCATCCAGGACGAATAGGTGGATCATATGGGATGATGACCAATAGTTATGCAAACAGTGAAAGCATCATCTAGGATGAAAGTGTATCATCCAGGATGAAAG
>NW_021318505.1:260874-269020 GCF_001605985.2 Dendrobium catenatum | reverse complement strand
GCGGCGGCGCCAAATGATTGGCGGCGGCGGTCTGCCACGCATCGACCGGAGGCTATTTCACGCGGTTCACTTAACCATGTCGACAGAATGTCTGAGCCATCGGATCAACACAGGTTTGATCTAGCGGCGGAGATCAAATCCCGTTGTTCGATCTCCGCGGGGAGAGATCAGGCGGCGGAGATTTGATCCCGCGGTTCTGAGCGGACGGCCAGGATTGAGCTCCATCTTAGATGCACGGTTGAGATTGCGCCAAACAAAGGGACTTAGCGAACGTTCGGATCCGCGGTCGGATCGAACAGCGGAACAGCCAAATCGAAGCCGTTGATCATAGGATCAACGGCTCATAATCGACGTAAGCCAAGCTTACGTAAACTGAACCCTAGAAACGGTTTTTTGGCTTGTTCTCCCTATCCCGTCAATCAAATCGTTTGAAATTTTAAACCTAAATATCCTATGTGAACAGAAATAATGGGGAAAGGTTTTTACAACCTACAGTGTATCAAAACGAAATCTATTTAGCTCAAGTGTCCTAAGCTAGGTTTAAGATTTTCACCTAGATTTTTGGACGGTTTGACTAGTTTATAGAATTATTGCACTTGTAGACTGTCCACGCTCTTGTTTGTAGAAGACTCCTCAGTCTGACAGCTCCTGGATTGAGTGCAATGAAAGCTTTAATGGAACGCCCTTATCTCACCGGAAAGATGGTCGCCGACGACTTTGACCGACTGGATTTGAGTGAGGATGTGTGGAGGGGCCTCTGGGGAGCTTAATGGAACAGGGGGGCTGGGTTTGAGAGTGCTTGAGTGGAGGGAGAGGCTAGGGTTTCGAATGAGGGTTCAAAATAGGCTATTGCCCTATTCAAACTCCCTCAGATTGAATAGAAGTCTGGGATTAGCTGGGAGAGTTCCTGGATGGTTGCCAAGTGTCCAGGGGGTAGGTGCGAGCAGAAGCCAAGGATGGATCAAGGACATCCTACATGGAAAGGGTGTTTTGTCCTCTATGCCATGTGCAATTGGTTAAGAACCATTAGATCTTGATCTAAGGGTTATGAATACCTTAAGAATGTTCTGGAATAATTTCACACAGCTAGGGTTTAAAGAGAATTTGAATGGGTGCCATGTCATCAAGGATTTAAATTATTTAAAGGCTCTTTGACCTTTTTTTGACTAGTTTGTCCAGACAACAACCAAGTGGGCAGCTGATGTGGCATGGAATGGCCTCAAATAGTTGCTTGAGTGATTTGATAAAGGATGAATTAACTCTAGTAGGTTATTTGGCCATTTTAATCAATTCAAAAGCTTGTGTTGACTAGTTTGATCAGTCAACATGGTCAACAATGCTGAGGTGGCAGCCAAGGTTGTTTGAGGAATTAATTAAAATGGTCTGGAGAGGGTTTGACAAAGATTTATATGCATTTGGAATTTAATTTAAAATGAAAGGGCTTAAGGGTTAATTTTGGTCAACCTAGGTTGACTGGGTCAATCATATTGAACTAAAGTGTGGGTCTAGTCTGGACAGGTTTGAAATTATGTTTGGGGTCTGGTAGAAGTAATTTCAGGGATTAAATAGGTTATTTGGGTCAAATAGGCTTAATGGGCCTTTAATAGGCCATTAAGCCAAAATTGGTTGACTTGGTCAAACAGATGGGTCGAGGGTCTGGAAATGGGTTCAATAAATTTGAAATGACATTTAGAATCTATTGGGTGTTGTTCTAGGGTCTGGGGAGATTAATTGGTTCAAAACACCTGTTTGGACCCTTAAAGTGCCTCTTGGGTCAAACCTGTTGACTTGGTCAACCAAGTTGACCCAGGGGTTGGGAATGGGTCCAACAGGTTTGGAATGATATTCGAAACTTGCTGGAGGTAGTTTCACTCAATTTGGGGTTCATTTGGTTTGAAATCATTATTTGAGCCCCCACAGGGGTATTTTGGTCATTTTGACCCTTAGTCCACTAGGGGTCAAAATAGGTCCACAAAAATGCAGTTTATTGTTTAATAGGTCTGGATCAATGGTCTGGAAGTGACTAGAGGCTTTGGTGAAGGCTCTAAGGTCAGAATCTTCTATGTGACAGGTCGAGTGGCATAGGCCATAAATGTTTGAAGGTTTTACAACCTTTGGATTTTAATTTAGTTTCTGGGGTTAGGGACCTCAGATTGGGGTCAAATTTAGAGGGTTGCCTCCAGAGACATGTCCCATCAGTATGCAACTGATAGACTCTGAATCGGTGGTCATTTGGCTGGGTTTCAAAGTGTTTGAAAATTCATTGGAAGAGGCTTTCAGGTCTTGGACCTTTGGCCTTGAGTTTGAGTTTGAATTTCTGGATTTGAATTTGGTTTTGGACTTGGATGATTAAGATTAAGCTATCCAAATAATTTATGATCATTTGGGGTGATCATAAATTATTGGGTAGGTTTAAATTAAAAGATCAAGGTTTGAACTGAAGTTTGAATATTTGAACTGGACTGAAATATAAGTTTTGATTGAGGCTTGAATTGGATTAAGGTCTGAGTTGGCTTGAAGTCAAGATTGTTTTGAAGTCTGGATTGATCCCAGAATCTAAAGGGATTCTAAGGTCTAAGATTTAGATGAGTCATAGGTTCTAGATAGGTCCTATAATTTAGGCCCCTGAAGAATCCTAAGACCTAAATAGATCTTAAGGTTTGGTTCTAGGAGAATCCTAGAGTTTAGATTAACTTGGAAAAATCCTAGAATTTAGGATAAATATTAAAGTCTTAAAACTAAAAGAGTCCTAAGATCTAGAATAAATCCTAAGATCTAGAACACCTCTAGAGGAATTTTAGGATCTAGAATAGAACCTAAGATCTAGGGTCTAGATTGATGTAGGGTCAGGATTGGTCTGAAATCTGGATGGGTCCCTAGTGACCTCATACAAAAATGAGGACAACAAATGGACCCCCAATATATGTAATAGAATGAAATTCTATTGCACATATTGGCGTTGACCGAAAAAGGTCAAGTTTAAAGTTTTGATCCTAAGGATAGTAAAACGTTTATCCCTGGGGGATCGAGGTTTGAATTTGATACTAGGGTAGTGCCATGAAGGGCGTGCTCTACCACTAGTGAGTCGAATCCTAAGGGAAGGAAAGAACATAACCTTAAGGAGAAGAAAACTTGAGGACTCTGTGGGAAGGAAGTGTTTGAATAGTATTTCGGTTCAACTTTAACATTAAGAGGGTTTAAAATTTTTAAAACTACCAATTCACCCCCCCTCTTGGTAGCCTTGGGACATTTACTTAGGCTTAACAACCTAATTACTGGACTCAACAGGAAGCATTGCTTCCCATGGAAGGTCAGGTTTAGACTTTTGAAGACTAGGATGGAGCCACAAAGGGCGTACTCCATCACTAGAGGATCTAATCCTAAGGATAGAAAGAAAGATGACTCACATCTATCCTTAAGGGAGAGAAAATTAAAGATCTTGTGGAAAGGAAGCATTGCTTCCCATGACAGATCATATCTGGATTGATCGTATGTAAAGGAAACTTGCTTTATACAGGGGATCAGGTTTGAAAGATCGTATATAGAGGAAACTTGCTTTATAAAGGATTAAGATTGAAATGATCATGGGTAGAGGAAACTTGCTCTACGGATGATCGGGTCCTAATCGATCATATGTAAAGGAAACTTGCTTCACATAAAAGATCAGATTTGGAAGATCGTATATAGAGGAAACTTGCACTATATATGATCAAGATTAAAATGATCATGGGTAGAGGAAACTTGCTCTATGGATGATCGAGTCTGGATTGATCATATGCAAAGGAAACTTGCTTCACACAGGTGATCAGGTTTGAAAGATCGTATATAAAGGAAACTTGCTCTATATAAGATCAAGATTAAAATGATCATGGGTAGAGGAAACTTGCTCTACGAATGATCTGATATGGATTGATCATGTGCAAAGGAAACTTGCTTTACACAGGTGATTAGGTTTGAAATGATCGTATATAAAGGAAACTTGCTCTATATAAGATCAAGATTAAAATGATCATGGGTAGAGGAAACTTGCTCTATGGATGATCGGATCTGGATTGATCATGTGCAAAGGAAACTTGCTTCACATAGGTGATCAGGTTTGAAAGATCATATATAAAGGAAACTTGCCCTATATAAAATCAAGATTAAAATGATCATGGGTAGAGGAAACTTGCACTACGGATGATCGGATCTGGATTGATCATGTGCAAAGGAAACTTGCTTTACACAGGTGATCAGGTTTGAAATGATCGAATATAAAGGAAACTTGCCCTATATAAGATCAAGATTAAAATGATCATGGGTAGAGGAAACTTGCTCTATGGATGATCGGATCTGGATTGATCATGTGCAAAGGAAACTTGCTTCACACAGGTGATCAGGTTTGAAAGATCGTATATAGAGGAAACTTGCTCTATATAAGATCAAGATCGAGATTTGAATTTTAGGGTGGTGCCACAAAAGGCGTACTCCACCTTTAAAAGGCTTGATCTTAAGACAAGAAGATCTGAAGAATCACTTCTTGGTCTTAAGAAAAGAGACGCAAAGTATTAAAATTTTAAAAAATATTTGAAGAGAATTGGACAAAATTGATTAAAAATTGAAGATTTTATTGATTGAAAAATTTGAGCTACATCAAGCATAGTATTTCTTAAGGAAACGCCCATTTACAGGAAGCATTGGGTGATTTCCTTTATATTCCACTAGCTGATACGAGCCTCCTTCGTAGGTTGTTTCCACTACGAAGGGTCCTTTCCAAGTTGGTTCAAACTTTCAACCGAGTTTTCGATGCGCTAAGATAGGCCTCCGAAGAACCAAGACCAAGTCACCTACTTGGAAGGTTCTAGGTCGCACTAACTTATCGTGAGCTTGAATCATTCGGGCTTTGTACAACTCTAAATTTTGCTGAGCTTGAAGACGGCATCCTTCAAGGCTTTCAAGTTCTTCTAGACGGAGTTGTACATTTTGTTGAGTTGTAATCTGGTTCTGAATTGCAATTCTGAGTGAAGGGATTTGCACTTCTATAGGGAGTACGGCCTAAGATCCATACACTAGTGCAAACGATGTGGATTGGGTCGGGGTTCGATAAGTGGTCCTATAGGCCCACAAAGCTTCCACTAACCTCTCATCCCACCGACGTTTATTCTCATCGAGGGTCTTTTTGATGATTTGAACCAATGTTTTATTGAAGACCTCAGCCAATCCATTAGCCCGTGGGTAATAGATTGTTGAGTATCTCCAATTAATACCATGTCAATTTGCAAAATTATTGATCTTTGTAGACTTGAAAGTGAACCCATTATCGGATATGATTCGATGTGGCACGCTGAATCTATATACGATATGGTCACGAAAGAATTTCATTACATGGTGTGATGTTACATTTCTTAGTGGGACTGCTTCTGCCCATTTTGAAAAGTAATCAGTCGCTGCTAAAATGAAGCAATGACCCTTCGAGGAAGGAGGGTCAATTGGCCCGATGATATCCATGCCCCAACTTTCGAAGGGCCACGAGGCTATCGTGGGATGCAACACGTTAGGCGGCTGATGTAAAACCACACCATGTACTTGACACTGATGACAACACTTTGCAGTTTTCATGCAATCGTCAATCATCGTAGGCCAGTAGTATCCAAGTCTTTTGATCTTCATTTTCATCTTTGGACCCGATTGATGAGCACCGCACAGTCCAGCATGGACTTCGTTAACGATCTTCAGGGCCTCACATTTGTCTAAACAACGGAGCCACATCTGACCAAACGATCGTCGGTACAACGTATTGTTGACTAGTGCGTAGGATAGGGTACATTTCTTGATTTGATGGGCAAGTGATCTCTCGTGAGGGAGCTTGCCTTCTTGAAGGTATTCAATTATCGGTTGTCTCCAATCTGCTTCTTCATCGACTTTTGAAGAGGTAGAAAGGACTTGAAAAATTTGTTTGTTGATGTACTACAAATCTATAGGAGACAGGACTTGACAACCCTGCATTTCTATAAGGATGGAGTCTTCTTCTGGACAGATAAATTCCTTTGCAAGTTTTGCGAGAGCATCCGTTAAAGAATTGCTTCCACGGGGAATCCTATACATAGTTACAATTGGAATTTTCTCAAGCAAGTGACTGGTGTACTGGTGGTATTTCAGGAGTTTAGGATTCAAAACCTTATAGGTTTCTGCAATCTGGTTGATCAACAGTTGAGAATCACCAAAGATTTTAATCTCTTTAATCTCCATCAAAATTGTAAGTTCAAGGCTAGTTATCAGAGCTTCATACTCAGCTTCATTATTCGTACAAGGTTCTGATAAGTGGTAGGAAAAGTACATCATTCCCTTATATGGTGTTATGAATACCAGGCCGACTTCGGCTTTCCTGAGAATAGTAGATTCAGGTGCTTTGCCCCGTTGAGAGGACGCAACACCATCAAAATACATTTCCCTGGTTTGAGTAGTGGCTTCCTCAAAACTCATGATTTTCTCGTCGGGTAAATCATCGTTTAGAGGAGATTCTGCCGGCAACAGGTGTATTACAAGGAAGTCGGCGACGGCCTGCCCTTTCACAGCATGCAGGGGAATGAAAGTGATTTCAAATTGGAGCAATATCATAGACCAATGAGCCAAACATCCTGACAATGTAGGTCTGGTCAAAGGTACTGCAAAGGATTGAAACTAGAAATTAAGTTGATTTGATGAGAAAGCATGTAATGTCTTAGTTTTTGTGCAGCAAAGACTAAGGCAAGGCAATGTTTCTCTATCGTTGGATATCGAATCTCCATTGGTAGAAGTCTCTGACTTAGGTAGTAGAGAGCATTCTCTTTCCCTTCATCATTGAATTGAGCAAGGAGGGCCCCGAGAGACTCGTCAAGGGCCGTAGTGTAAGGGATTAAAGGTCTCCCTGGAATAGGAGCTGCCAAGACTGGTGGATTTGTCAGGTATTGTTTGATATTTTCAAAGATAGATTAACATTTCTAGTCCCAAATGAATTTGGTGTCCTTCTTAGTGAGGACTGAGAATGGTTGACATCTTCCGGAAAGATTAGAAATGAATCTTCTTATATATGTCAATCTACCTTGAAGAGGCCTTAGTTGAGTAAGGCTCCTAGGAGGCGGCATATTTAAGATAGCTTCAATTTTGGAAGGATCAATTTCAATTTCACGGTGCCATACTACGAAACCTAAAAATTTCCCTGACGTGACACTGAAGGCGCACTTCAAGGGATTCATCTTAAGGTCATAGCGGCGCAACCGCTCGAAGACGATTCTTAAGTCATAAAGATGAGCCTCTTTAACTTTACTCTTGACAACCAAATCGTCGATGTAGCACTCGACTTGATTATGGATTAAGTCGTCAAAGATTCGAGTCATAGCCTGTTGGTAGGTTGCACTGGCATTTTTAAGGCCAAATGAAATAGCTTTATAACAAAATATCCCTATAGGACTTCTGAATGCAGTGTTTCTCTCATCTTTTGGGGCCATATTGATTTGATTATAACCAGACGAGCCATCCATAAAGGAGAAAATAACATGCGAAGAGGCGATGTCCATCATAAGTTCTGGAATTGGCAAAAGAAATTCATCCTTAGGCAATGCCTTATTCAGGTCTCTATAGTCAACACAGACCCAGATTTGACCATTTTTCTTTCGAACAGGCACAACGCTGGCTACCCAAGAAGGATATTGTTCCTCCCGGATAAATCCGGCCTCAGCCAATTTCTTAACTTAAGAAATGACTTGTTGTTCGATCTCCAGACGCATGCGTCGTGGAGCTTGTTTGACAGGAATGACATCATGCCGAATTCCAAGTTTATGAACTGCTATATCGGCGGACAAGCCGGGCATTTCGTCGTATGTCCAAGAGAAACAGTCCTTAAACTTGGATAGAAGTTGAATTAGATCCTGAAAGTTCGTTAGGGATGTTAGGCCCTATATGAACTGGCCCAAGGCTAAGTAAAGAAAGAGGTGATTTGGAAAACTATAAAATCAAAGATAAAACTCCAAACCCAAAATCACCACAATCAATGTGCGGAAATTAAAACGCGGAAGCAGTAAAAAGAAAGAACACACCAGATTTATAGTGGTTCGGTCAAATCTTGACCAACGTCCACTCCTTGGAGGCACTCCCCAAGTATTGCACTAAACTAGTGTCTCTCCTTTAG
>NW_021318505.1:241428-256441 GCF_001605985.2 Dendrobium catenatum | reverse complement strand
CTTGTTAATGATCTTCAGGGCATCTCATTTATATAAATAATAAAGCCATATCTTATCGAATGATCGATGAAAAAACAAATGATAGGACATGTTTCTTGATTTAATTAGCAAGTGACCTTTCGTAGAGAAGCTTACCTTCTTGAATGTAATAAATCAGTAGTTGTCTTAAATTATCTTCTTTATTAATTACTGAAGAGGCATAAATGGCCTAGGGATTTTGTTTGTTAATGTGTGTTAAATCTATAATAGATAGGACTTGATGACCCTAAACTTCTATAGAATGTAGTCTTCTTCTGGACAGGAAAATTCTTTTACCAGCTTTGTTAGGGCATCCAATGAAGAATTGCTTCCACAAGGAATCCTATATATAGTTACAATAAGAATATGATCAAGCAGGTGATTAGTGTACTGGTGGTGCATCAGAAGTTTATGATTCAAAACCTTGCTACCCTACAATTTAGTAGATCGCCGCCAAATATTTTAATCTCTTTAATCTTCTTCAAGATTGTAAGTTCAATGCTAATTATCAGAGATTCATACTCAGCCTCATTGTTCATTCAAGGCTCTCATAAGTGGTAGGAAAAGTGCATCATTCTATTGTCTAGTGTAATGAAAATAAGGCTAAATTTGACTTTTCTGGGAATTATAGATTGCTTGCATTACAACATCGAGAGTATGATGCTCCATAAAAATATATTTCTCAGGCTTATTTATTAGATTCCTCAAAACTCATAATTTTCTTGTAAAGTAAATCCTCATTTAGAGGAGACTCCACCGGTAACGGGTGTTCCTCAAGGAAGTTGGCAACTATCTGACCTTTCACAACACATAGGAGATTGAAAGTGATTTTAAATTAAAGAAATATTATAGACCACCGTGCTAAATGTCCTAAAAATATAGGCTAGGTCATAAGGTATTGCAGGAGATTGAAACTGAAAATTAAATTGACTTCATGAGAAAGTATGTAATGCCTTAGCTTTTGTGATGCAAAGACTAAGGCATGGTTTTTTTTTTTCTCGATTGAAGGATACCATATTTTTCTTGGAAGAAGTCTCCAACTTCCATAGTAGAGGGCATTTTCTTTCCCTTTGTTATTGAATTGAGATAGGAGGGCATTGAGAGAATTGTCAAGGGCCACAGTGTAAAGGATTAAAGGTTCCCCCATAAGAGGGGTTGCCAAGACTGAGAGATTTGTAAGGTATTATTTGATGTTTTTGAAAGATATTTGACATTTTCCATCCCATACAAATTTGATATCCTTTTTAGTTAGGATGGAGAATGGTTGACATCTTCTAGAGAGGTTAGAAATGAATCTTCTTATATACTCCAACCAGCCCTGAAGAGACCTTAGTTGGGTAAGGCTCTTGAGAGGTAGCATTTTTAGGATAGCTTTAATTTTGGCAGTATTGATTTGAATTTCATGCTGCCTCACTACAGAACTTAAGATTTTTTCTAAAGTAACACCAAAAGTATTCTATAAATGATTCATCTTATGGTTATAGTGACACAACTGCTAAAAGTGGATTCTTAATTCATAAAGATCAGCCTCTTTAACTTTGCTCTTTGAAAGTTCATCAGGGATGTTAAGCCCTTATGAAATAGTCCCAAGGCTAACCAAGAGGGTGGTGAATTGGTATTTAAAATTTTCTCAAAACAAAATTACAAACACAACGAAACAATCATAACAGAAATTAAGTGTGGAAATTAAATGTGGAAGTACAATAAGAAAGAACACACCAAATTTTATAGTGGTTTGATCAACATGACCTATGTCCACTCCCCAGAGCTTTTCCTTCTGGTATTACGCTAAACTCAGTGTCTCTCCTTTTTCTCTCGTAGCAAGGTGGAGAAGCTCGTACAAAAACTCCTTTCCACTGACTCCAGTGAGGCAGAGAACCCAACTCCTTTTGCTTCTTCCAAAAGCACGCAGAGAACCTAACTCCTTTTTCTTCCTCCAGAAGAAGGCAGAGAACCTAACTCCTTTTACTTCCTCCAGAAGCATGTAGAGAACCTCGATCAGTTGCTGAAGAAGACCTCTCTCGAACCTCCAAGGACTCGGGGATGATGACCAGAGAAGACAAATCATATCCTTGCTTGGAGCAACCTTTGTAAAATCACTCACAAACTCCCCCTCAAAAGATCATCTCTCTCTCTTTTACTCTCCCTCTCCTCTTAGCTCTCTCAAGTCAGGATAGCAGTAAAAGATCTTCTTTTAAGAAAATAAGAGATCTTTTAAACAAGGGCTCCAAATTAGCCCTAATTAGCAACTAATCATCAAATATCATCCAGGACAATAGTATATCATCCTGTACAATTAGTTCAACTTGACAAATATCATCCAGACCATTACCTTGGATGGATGCCTATACAATGGAAAAATAACTAGATCATCTAGTATGATCTCATGAACGTCCAGTCTGATTAGTACAAAATGACAAATATCGTTTAGAACATCGCTCTGAATGGATGTTTGGACCATGAAAAAATAACTTACTCATCCAGGTCAATCTAGATATCATCCAAGATGATTAGTTCAATTCAGTTCATATCATCTAGAGCATCACCCTGAATGGAGGCAAACCGAATATTGATCATCTAGAAAGAACTATGGTTTTTGAAATGATTGTCCCGGGCAATCCTTCGATTATCTAGGTTTATATGATCGAGTAATCAAACCTTAATTTTTTTATTAATTACCAGATTAATTTGGGAATAATTGAACTACATCATCCAAGATGATGTCTTGGACGATGTCCAAAAATAAAAGATGCCTAAATAGATATGACAGCTAATTTTTTCTGATTTGAGCATATCGTCCCGGCCGATGCTAATATCATCCAGGATGATGCGCTTCATTGCGGCTGCCTTAACCAGAATATTCTTATTAGGGTTTTATTTTTAATTGATCATCCAGGTCAATTGATGGATCATCTTAGATGATGTGATTGAAAATAAAAAACTCGAAAACAGTAAAAAAATTTCCCCCAAGTGTGTGTGTACAAGGTTAGTTAGCATAAAGACCCATAATATTACAAAGGACTCAAGAAAGGGTAAAAGAAACTTGATGTACATTACAAACTGACTTAGTCCTAATCTACCTAATTTTAAACTGGTTTGATTTGCAATTTGATCATGTGAACCTGAAACATTGATAGGCAAGGCAATCGTAGAAAAATAAAAATGTTTGCTATTATCAAAATTATATTCCCTAAAATCAGATTTTTAATAGTCTCCCCCTTTTTTAATGATGACAAACAATCAAATAATAAAAAACTAAATAAAACATGAACAAAAATGAAAATAGTATGATGAAATAACTCAAACACTGCTCCCCCTTTTGACACATAAAAAGGAGGAGGAAAAACCAGAATCAGAACAGAAGACAAAAAAAGAAGAACAAAAGCAAAGGTCTTTTTTTTAATCAAAGCACAAAAATGATAAATTCTCCATGGAAATGAATTTAAAAACTTGTAAGAACAATGAGTTAACATCATTGAAATCCAAAAAATGATAGAATAGCCAATCCTGTTTGCCCTAGTCCACACTTCTCTCAGGGCAAGTCATCTTTTGAAAATAAAATACCGAACTCAGAAAAATCAATTGGATAAGAAAAAGATATCCATTCAAAACTTGGTTCTAAAAAAATATCTTATAGAATAATATATCAAAGAAATTTGTCACAATCGTAAAATTTAAAATCAAGCCTTTCAAAATATCAAGTGATACATGAATTCTTCTAAGATTTAAAGGTTTGAAAGAGAAGGAAGCTTGTCTTTTGTGTGATCATTTTAAGTTTCTTATCAATTGATTGGTGCACTCTGCACATCTTTTTGAATTTTGATACACTTTGAGTATCTTTTAATTTTTTTGGCGGTCATTGCGCTTCTTTTCGCTTTTTCTTCTTTTTAGGGCTCATTTTATGCCCTTGACATTTTTTCAAGCAAGATCTCTTTAGAAACTCTTAAATATTCTTAGTTGTCACTATATCTTCTAGATATTATAGAAGAAAAACTCACTTTATAATATAAGGAAGAATAAACTACAATACATAATCAAATTCATATGATAAATACTACAACAAGATTTCAAAAATTTTGAAAGTAATATAAAGACTTTGAACATTATATATATAAGATAGATTGCTGTAGCAAGATAGAATAAATATTAATCATAAAGTCCAGTTGTTAATTTGAGATAAACTTTTATTTAGAAAATAAAATTACACCACTAAAAGAGATTAGAGGGAGGAAAATAATCAATGGTGTTTCTTCCTTTAACTGATTTAAAGATGTAAAACATTGACTTTAAATTTTCAAAAATAAAGACACGACATAAAATATTATTTTAGTAGAGATCACAAAGAAAGGAAATAAAAACTAAAATAATAGAAATAAAACACAAAAAATAAAAGTAAGTAAATGGTAAAACATCATGTTCATGCATTTATGTTAATCACACTAAATCTAGTCCTTAAGATACTGAAAGTGTCAAAAGCCAGTGGTTTAGTAAAGATGTTAGACAATTTATTCTCAATTGTCACATAGTATAACTCAATGTCTCCTTTGGTCACATAGCATAACTCAATAAAGTGATGCCTTATGTCAATGTGTTTGGTCGTTGAGTGTTGAATAGGACTCTTAGAGATGTAGATGGCACTAGTGTTGTCACAAAGGATTGAAATTGTGTCTATTGGAAATCCTAAATCTAGAATTTGTTGCTTCAACCAAAGGACTTAGGACACAAAACTCCCAAAGGCAATATACTCAGTTTTAGCAGTGGAAAGTGCAATAGAGTTTTATTTTCTACTGGACTAAGAGACTAAATATTATCCTATGAATTGGAAAGTCTTAGAAGTGATTTTTCTATCCACCCAACATCCTGTAAAATTAGATTCAGAATATCAAATAATCTTAAAAGAAGTGTTGTACCTAGGATACCAGATTCTTAAGTTTTGGGTCCCCAAAAGATATTTAAAAATTCTCTTAACAGCAGTCATGTGGGATTCTTTAGGATTAGCTTGAAATCTAGCACAGAGACAAATACTAAACATTATACCAGGTCGACTAGTAGTCAGGTAAAATAAAGATCCAATCATCCCTCTGTACTTCTTTTGATCAATAGACTTTTTATTTGATTTCTTATCCAACTGAACACTAGAGATCATGGGAGTATTTATTGGTTTAGCTTTATCCATTTCATATTTCTTCAAGATGAACTTTATGTATTTTGATTCATTTAGAATGGTTCCATCATCCAATTATCTTATGTAAATCCCAAAAAGTATGATAATTCTTCTATCATACTCATCTCAAACTCTTTACTCACTATTTTAGAAAAATCATCACATAGCTTTTTATCAGAAGATCCAAAAAGTATATCATCAACATAGAATTGAATAATGAGTAACTCATCTCCTACTTTCCTCAGAAAAAGGGCGGTGTCTATGCTCCCCATAATAAACTCCCTCTTTGGTAAAAATATACTAAACCTCTCATACCAAGCTTTTGGTGCCTATTTTAATCCATATAAAGCCTTTTTTAATTTGAAAACATGAATTGGAAATTGGGAACTCCCAAAACCTAGGGGTTGTTTTATAAACACATCCTTTTTTATTACTCCATTTTAAAAGGCACTCTTCATGTTCATTTGGTAAAGCTTGAATCCCTTATAATAAGCAAAGGCTAGTAGCACTCTAAGGTGGGCGAACAAAATTTATCAAGTATACTCATAAATTTATATCTGCAACATAAGATCTATATAACAACGGCGTCAAACAAAATCTTGATACAAAACAAAATCATTAGAACTTTCTCTTAGTGACATTCCATCGAATAGTTGGTGTGCAAAAATTCATAAAAGTTTATTTGAAATGAATCAATATGAAGATTATTGCCTTTTAATTACACATCCACATGACATTTTTAAGTATATACTTAGTTGGAATTATCAGAAGAAAAGTGAAAAAGAAGAAAGGGAGATAGAGAAGAGTAATGGGAAAAGAAACGAGAAGCAGCAAACCTGTAGGTGGAAGTGATTGGTCAAGAGAAGCAACGGGAGGTTGGAGGGATTTCCGTGCAAAACCAAGAGGAGAAAATGGGCTATAGGTGAGTGGACTTGAAGCTTCTCACGAGCAAGGAGAACACGTGAGCCTAGGGCTAGTGAACTTAGAGGCGTGTGGGTTTCTCATTAGCAAGGAGGGTTTTTGTTATGTCTTCTTACAGGCTGGGAGAGGAAGTTTTAGGAACTGGACTTCACGCTAGAGAGGGAGGTAACGGGATGCTGGGATGAGACAACATGAATGAGAGGGGATTTTGGAACTGTACAGAAAAAGGGGCTGTGCGAACTGCAGGCGTGAGGGGGTTCGGTTCTACCAATAGAGAGAGCGTGGGAGTGAGAGAGGCAGAGAGCATGCGATGGGGTCAGTTGTGCGATCCATAGAGGAGAAGGATGCAGTTCGTCAACTGCAGAGAGTGGGAGAAGTTTTCCGAACTGGGAGAGGAGGACCGAGCCTTGCAAACTGCTGTAGGAGCAACCGGCTGGGGAGTTTGGGATTTCAGAATTAAGGGGTGAGGGAGACGTGTGTTCAGGTGGTTTGGTTTTAAACGACTTTAACTGTACTTAATCACATTTTACTTCAAAACAAATTGATGACTCAGATTGATTTAGGCCTTTAAGGAAAGATTTAAGGGTTGAAAATTATTTGTATTATTAAAAAAAAAAAATTTGGGGGTGATTTGGTTAAAACGACGTTGAGATGGCCAGATTTTATTAGATGTAGATTTGGGATTACAATTATTCGAGCTGATTTGAGTTAATTTGGAGTTGAATTAAAAAAAATGGATTGAATTGATTTTGATTTAGGTCGAGTTATCAAATCGAGTCGATCTGGGTAAATCAAAGCTATATGAGGTAGATTTATCTCAAAGAGTTTCGATTAATTGTGATTTAATCAAAATTAGGTTCAATTATTATTGAATTTCATGAATTTAATCTTTATATCTTTATAAATTTTGATTGGCTTTGATTTGATTTTGGTTGAGTCAATGCTACGTCTGTGGGTATCCACCTAAGGGAGGTCCTACAGGTGACGTCTATTCTAGGCTACGAAGACCTAGGTGCTAGAATTGAGTCCGGGAAAATTGATCTCAAATAATGAGGTCAACACTGAGAAGTTATGGCTAATCCCCTTATCCTCACAAAAGTCTCCAAATCTCTCATTTTTAAACTCTCCCCCATGATCACTATGGATGTTCAAGATCTCACAACCTAACTTTTTCTAAATCTAAGAGGAGAAAAATCTAAACTCATCAAAAGACTCACTCTTATGTGACAAAAATTTAATCCAAGTGAACCTCAAGTAGTTATCGACAATCATAAATCCATAGACTTTCCCCCCTAAGTTGGCAGTGCTAATGGGTGAAAAAAATCTATGTGAAGGACTTTTAAAGGTCTAGAGGTGCTAATGTACTTAATACAATGGAAAGAGGATTAGACTTGCTTCCCTAGTTAGCATGCATCACATAGATGGTCTTTGGTGAACTTAAGCTTTGGGATACCTCTAACTAGGTCCTTTTGGGTTAATCTTCTAAAGGGTTTTCATATTGGCATGACATAATCTCCTGTGCCACAACCAAGACTCATTAGCAATAGTTTTTAAACAAAATGAAGTAGCACATTCAATATTATTTAAATCAAGCATGTAGACATTATTAATCCTCTTTCCCTATAAAATAGTGTTATTATTCAAGATAATAATGTAAGTATTTGCCAAAAAAATTACAATGAAGCCCTTCTCGTATAGCTGACTGATGCTTAGCAAGTTGTGTTTCAGTCTATCTATAAGTAAAACATTTTCAATCAAAAGTTTCTTGGAGTTTCTAATTATACCCATGCCCATCACTTTCCTGGTGGTGTTGTTTCCAAGAGTGACCTTGCTTCTATTCCTAGCCTCTAGCAAAATGAATTGATCGGCATCTCTAATCATGTGTTATTAGCATTTGCTTTCCAGGTACCATATGCTCTCATAAGGTCTTTGATGAGAGCATGCCTACAAAATCATCAAACATCAGATTTAGGAACCCAAATAGGTTTGGGTCCCTTTTTATAGAAAGAAGAATGCAATGCATGTGTGTTATGTTGTAAATCATGCAATTTGGATCTCCACACCCAATGTGTACTATGATGAATAGTGCAAGTGTGTGAAATGTGCCATAGCATGCCACATGAAAAATATCTAACTCTAGGAAAAGGGTTTACTAATATGTTCGGGTTATATTGTCTCTTCCTAGATTTCAACAATTTTGGTTTTGGATCATGATTGGAAAACTATTCAGGTGTGGGTGTATTCCTATTTTTCTCAAGTGCATTCAATTCAGCTTTAAACCTTGAGTTAGCACATTCTAAAATAATATTATCAACATTCAAATTATGCTCCCTATGCTCAGATTCTTTAATAAATGTTTTAAAATCTTCTTCAAGTGAGGTGTAGGATGCTTTCAATGAATCATGCTCAACAATCAACTCATAATGCTTTTTATTCAATTCATCAAACTCATCAAGTAATCATATGTGATTGCTATCAATTTGGGAGTGATCTTTCAGTAAAATTTCATTCTCTTTTTGCAAATTTAAAAACTCCAATTTCAAACTAGCATGAGATTTCTTAAGTTTCCTATATGATGCATGAATGTTCTCACAAACTTCAAGTAATTGATTATAGGTTGGTTCAATTACCTCTTCTTGATTAGACTGACCAAGATGATCTCTCATCAAGCACAAGTTTATTGTCTCCACCTCAGCTTCAGTCTTAGAGGAGTCAGATGCAGAATTCACCAAAAATGCCTTTTGGAACCACTTCTTGTCCTTTATATACTTGAATTTCTTGTCCCCTATCTCCTTTCTTTGGTGATCCTTAATTGTAGGACAATCAGCTTTGACATGTCCAAGCTTCATGCATTCAAAATAAATAAAATTAGAAGAACTTTTATAATTTTTTATACCCTTACCTTTGTTCTATTTCTGATGGTGCTTGTGATTCTTCCTTAGAAAGCTTTTGAATGGCTTAGTAATTAAGCAACATCATCACTTTCAAACCTTAAAGAATCAATGTCCGTGTTGTTGGCTTTCAGCGCAACAGTTTTCTCCTTCTTTCGCTCACATGCATCAAGTTGTCTTTGGTTCACTCTTTGCTCGTAAGAAATGAGTGATCCAAGTAAGTTATCAAATTAATAAGTATTCAAATCCTTAGATTCAATAATTACAGTGATCTTAGCATCAAAGGAAGAAGGCAAGCATCTCAAAATTTTATTCACTCTTTTATAGTTAGTTATCTCTCTTCCTAAAGTATGTAATGAGGTGACAATTTGAGTAAACCTAGTACACATGTCAGAAATTGATTCAGTAGGTTTCATACAAAAAAGTTTATAGTCATGCAATAAAATATTCAATATAGATTATTTAACTTCATTGGTTCCTTCATAAGTAATACACAATCTATCCCAAATTTCTTTACAAGTAGGCTAACCAGGAGGGGGGGGGGGTTAATTGGTATTTAAAAATTTCTCCAAATAAAATCACAATTACAACCAAACAATCACCACAAAAATTTAGTGTGGAAATTAAATGAGGAAGTACAATAAAAAAACACACCAAATTTTATAGTGGTTCAATCAACTTGACATACGCCCACTCCCCGAAGCCACTCCTCCGAGTATTGTGCTAAACTCTTTATATCTCCTTTTTCCCCCATAGCAAGGCATAGAAGGTAGTACAAAAACTCCTTTCCACTGAGTTCGGTGAGGCAGAGAACCCAACTCCATTTCCTTTCTCCAGAAGTAGGCACAGAACCCAACTCTTTTTACTTCCTCCAGAAGCAGGCAAAGAACCCAACTCCTTTTGCTTCCTCCAGAAGCAAGTAGGAAACCTCAATCAATTATTAAAGAAGACCTATCTCAAACCTCTAACGACCCCGAGATGATGACCAGAGAAGATGACTCAGATCCTTCCTTGGATCAACTTTTGTGAAATCACTTACAAACTCCCCTCACAAGATCCTCTCTCTTTTTCTCTCCCTCTCCTCTTAGCTCTCTCAGGTAAGGACAATAGCAAAAGATTCCTTCTTGAGAAAATAAGAGATCTTTTAAAGAAGGGCTCCAAATTAGCCTTAATTAGCAACTAATCATCAAATATCGTTCAGGACGATAGCATATCATCTTGAATGATTAGTTAACTCAATGAATATCATTCAGACCATTGCCCTGAATGGATGTTTGGATGATGGAAAAATAACTAAATCATCCAGGATGATCTCACATTCATTTGGGTCGATTAGTAGAAAATGAAAAATATCATCCATAACATCGCCCTAAATGGATGTCTGGATGATAAAAAAATAACTTGCTTATCTAGGTTATTCTAAATATCATCCCAGATGATTAGTTCAATTCAGTTCATATCATCTATAGCATCACCCTAAATGGAGCCAGGCTGGTTATTAATCATCTAGAAAGAACTAAGGTTTGTGAACTGATCATCCTGGATGATCCTACGATCATCCAGGCCGATATGATTGGGCAATCAACCTTAATTACTTTCCTTAATTACTAGATTAATTTAGGCATAATTGCACTACATCATCCATGATGATGTCCTAAATGATATCCATAAATAAAACATTCCTAAATAGATATGGCGGATGGTTCTTTCTAATTTGATCCTATTGTCATGGTTGATGCTAATATCGTCCAGGATGATGCGCTTAATTACGGCTGCCTTAACCAGGATGCCCTAATTAGAGTTTTTTTATTTTTAACTGATCATCCGTACCAATTTATAGATCATCCTGGATGATGTGATTGAAAATAAAAAACTCTAAAATAGTTAAAAAAAATTTCACCAAGTGTGTGTGTGCAAGATTAGTTAGCATCAGGACCCACAATGTTACAAAGGACTTAAGAAAGGGTAAAAGACATTTGACATACATTACAAATTGACTTAGTCCTAATCTACCTAATCTTAAACTGGTTCAATTTACAATTAGATCTTGTGGACCTGAAATGTTAGTAGGCAACACAATCATAGAAAAATAAAAATGTTTGCTATCATCAAAATTATATTCCCTAAAATCAGATTCACAACACTCTTGATAACCAAATCATTGATGTAACACTCGACTTGATTATGGATTATGTCATCAAAGATTTGAGTCTTGGCATGTTGGTAGGTTGCAATAGTATTTTAAAGGCCAAATGGAATCACTTTACAATAAATGATCCTTATAATACTTTTGAATACAATGTTTCTCTCATCTTCTAAGGCCATCTTTATTTGGTTATAACTAGATGAGCCATCCATAAAGGAGAAAAAAAAACATGCAAAGAGGTAATGTCCACCATAAGTTCTGGTATGGGTAAAAGAAATTCATCCTTGGGACGTGACTTATTCAGATCCTTATAGTCAACCCGAATTCAAATTTGATCATTCCTCTTTTGAATCAACACGACATTGGCTAGCCAAGAGGGATATTATTACTTTTGAGTAAATCTAGCTTCGGCTAACTTCTTTACTTTAGAAATAAATTATTTTTTGATCTCCATATATAGGTGTTGAGGAGCTTGCTTGACAGGAATGGCAATATACCGTATTCCTAGTTTATGGACCATTACGATGGTGGAAAAACCCGACATTTCATTATATATCAAAGCGAAGCAATACTTAAACTTAAAAAGAAGTTAAATCAGATCCCTAGAGTCATTCTCACTCAACAAAGAACTTATGAAGGTGGGGTGATGGTCGTCCTCTATTCCATGTTAGATTTCTTTGAGTTAATCAAATATCGATTTCATTTTCTCTCCAATTCAAGGCTGCATCCCAAACTTGAATTTCATCAAAATCATCTAAAGTCTCCAAACAAATTCTGTCAAGTGAATTAATGACTTCAGTAGGGACATTCTCAGATTAAGGATGAATAGTTATTATTTAGAAGTATTCATCATCATCAAACAAACTTATGATACTAAAGCTGATGCCAGTTATCCAATATTTTTATTATATTTTTGAATTCTAGATGTTTTCATGGTATCTAGCTTGACCCTTAGTCTATTGAATAAGAGTGAGATCTTTAGAGATAATAGTTTTTTTACAAAAACAAAAAAGTAGCCAAAAGATAATTTCATTAATTTGTTAATTCCTCCTCATGGTTACATCATCTTCATTCCTTGAGGAGGAGCTAGTGAAGAACTTCAGGAAATTCTTCTTACTTCTCCATCTAACATTGGGGCCTCCTTAGTCACTAACTCTAAGATGATATCTGTAGATATTGGGGATAAGGCTAAGGATTCAATTGCTCTATTAAGCTTTTCATAAAGAGTTAATTCAGGCTCGTCACTTTGAACTTTTGAATTTTCTCCATTTTTATCACTATCTAGTTTTCAGGTGAGATTAAAATTCAAAGGAGGATTTATTTTTTGATAGTTTAAAAAAATTATTGCACCCCTCTATTTTTGATTCTTCATCCATACTTGATTCCAATTTGATATACATTGGGGGAATTCTTTTCTCAACTAAAGTGCGACCTCAACAATATGCTTTTTGGGCATACTGCCACCTCTTTGAAGTAAATTGTTTGTAGGCCTAAACACCATGCCCTCGACATCATCTTTGCTACTTGAATTTTGTCTTTTTTAATTTTTGACTTTTTCTACATTTGATTTTTGAATATCTTTTGTACTTTGATTTTCTTCTTTCTCCTCTTTGACATTGATCTCTACCTTAGAACAAGTAGTGGACCATTTGGGTACATACTTCGCAGCATCTTTGTAGATCCAAATGTCATGAATATAGAATGGTTAAATATTGAAAGTTTGTTAGGGATGTTAAGCTCTTATGAACTAGTCCCGAGGCTAACCAAGAGGGGGGGGGGGGGAATTCGTATTTTAAAAACTTTTCAAACAAATCACGAATCTTAAATCAAAACGCAATTCACCATAATAAAACCAGAGAGCGGAAATTAAATGCGTAAGTAAAAGACAAAGAAAAAACACACCGGAGTTATAGTGTTTTGGTCAAACCTTGACCTAAGTCCACTCCTCAGAGGCACCCTCCGAGCATTGTACTAACTTGTGTCTCTCCTTTAGCCCCCACAGCTAGATAGAGAAGCCCTTACAAAACACTCCTTTTTACCAACCCAGTGCGATAGAGAACCGACTCGTTTTGCTTCCTCATGAATCAGGAAGAGAATCTAGACTAATTGCTAAAATATACCTCCCTAGAACCCCCAAGGATAAGGGACGATGATCAGAGAAGATGACTTGGAATCTTTCTTGGAGTAACCCTTATGAACCCTCTCACAAACTTCCCCTCATAAGTTCCTCCCTCTCTCTCCCTCTCTCTCCCTCTCCTTTTAGCTCTCCCAGGTCAAGATAGCGGTAAAAGATGCTTAGAATTGAGAAAATACGAGTCCTTTAAATAGATTTTCAAGAATCAACTTTATCATCTAGGACGATATTCCTATCATCCTGTACGATCAGTACAAGCTCAATCAGCCCAAACAACTTAGGACAATCAGGAGATTTATGTTCATATCATCCAAGATGATATTATATCGTCCTATATAATTAGTTCATATTGAGGAATATCATCCAGACAAAATGGCTTGATCCTCCAGGCCGATCTCTTGATCGTCTTGGCTGATTAGTTCAAAATCTGCCTAAATCATCCAGAACAATGCTCTGAAAAATGTTTTTGAATTGATCATCCTGGCCGATCCTGCGATCATCCAGGATGATAGGATCGTATCAATAAACCATAATTATTTCCTTAATCTCTAGATCAATTTAGGCATAATTATGCTGCATCATCCAGGCCGATGTCCTAGAAGATAATTAAAAAATAAAGCTTCCTAAATTGATCTGGCAGCTAATTCTTTTTAAATTAAGCTTATCATCTAGGATGATACGAACATCATCTGGGATGATATGATTAATGATGGCTGCCTTAATCAAGATACCCTAATCAGGGGTTTTTTTTTACCAATCATTTAGGATGATTTATGGTGCATCCCGAATGTTGCAAATTCAATTTCATGGACTATGATTTGATGATTGGCAAACACTCTTACTTTTCTTCAACTGCTGGTTACTACTAACATTTCAGGAATCAAAGATCGGACAGAAATCGGAACCAGCTCAAGATTGGAAAGATTAGGATTGAGTCAGTCTGTAATTTTCTTTTTTTCATTTGAGTCAATTGTAATTGCTTGAAGTGACTGATGTTAAGTAACCCTACACACACACACACTTGAGAGATTTATACTTGTGTTTACTCACATCGGCCCGGACGATCGAGTTCAAAACAGAAGATCTAATCATAATTTCTTAGTTAAGGTAGACGTAATTAACTGATCGGCCTGGACGATACCTGTATCGGCCAGGACGATATTCTCAATACATAGAGAATTTGATGCCATGATCAATTTAGGAATTCTGTATTTTTGGAAATCGGCCAGGACGATCATGAGATCGGCCTGGACGATATCACACAATTATGCCTAAATTGATTCAGGAATCAAGGAAGTAATTAAGGATGAATGATATGTTCACATCATCCTGGATGATCATTGGATCGGCCATGATGATCTATTCAAAAACTCTTAGTTGCTTTTGGATGATAAATATCGGCTAGATCAAATTCAGGGCGATGCTCTAGACAATTTTCCTCTGATTTGAACTGATAGGCCAGGACGATCGTGATATCATCCGAGATGATCAAGAAAATTTTCAATAATCTAGTTTACATTCAGGGCGATGCTCTGGCCGATCTTATGAGATTTGTACTGATCGGCCAGGATGATTTCCATATTGTCATGGATGATAAAGTCGACAACTTGTAATTAATGAGCTCCTTTTAAGCTCTTCTATTTAAGATCTCTTGTTCAAAGTTTTTGAACATCCTAGGCGGCTTTATTGACCTGAGAAAACTTAAAGGAGAGGAGAGAGAGAGGGAGAGAGAGAGAGAG